>NC_135893.1:64557558-64763128 GCF_964194155.1 Cetorhinus maximus
GCAGCGGGGCCATTAACAGTGACACAGTGACAGGAGCAGCGGGGCCATTAACAGTGAGAGAGTGAGACGAGCAGCGGGGCCATTAAAAGTGAGAGAGGGAGAGGAGCAGCGGGGCCATTAACAGTGAGAGACTGAGAAGCAGTGGGGCCATTAACAGTGATAGAGTGAGAGGAGCAATGGGGTCATTAACAGTGAGAGCGCGAGAGGACCAGTGGGGTCATTAACAGTGAGAGAGGGAGAGGAGCAGTTCGGCCATTAACAGTGAGAAAGGGAGAGGAGCAGAGGGGCCATTAACAGTGAGGGAGCCAGAGGAGCAGCGGGGCCATTAACAGTGAGAGAGTGAGAGGAGCAGCGGGGCCATTGGCAGTGAGAGAGGGAGAGGAGCAGAGGGGCCATTAACAGTGAGGAAGGGAGAGGAGCAGCGGGGTCATAAACAGTGAGAGAGCCACAGGAGCAACGGGGCCATTAACAGTGAGAGAGTGAGAGGAGCAGTGGGGCCATTAACAGTGAGAGAGCGAGGGGAGCAGCGGGGACATTAGGAGTGAGAGAGCGAGAGGAGCAGCGGGGCCATTAACTGTGAGAGAGTGACTGGAGCAGCGGGGCTATTACCAGTGAGAGAGTGACAGGAGCAGCGGGGCCATTAACCGTGAGAGAGCAAGAAGAGCAGCGGGGCCATTAACAGTGATGGAGGGAGAGGAGCAGCGGGGCTATTAACTGTGAGAGAGCAAGAGGAGCAGTGGGGCCATTATCAGTGAGAGAGCGAGAGGAGCAGCGGGGCCATTAACAGTGAGAGAGTGAGAGGAGCAGCGGGGCCATTACAGTGAGAGAGCAAGAGGAGCAGCGGGGTCATCAACAGTGAGAGAGTGACAGGAGCAGCGGGGCCATTAACAGTGAGAGAGTGACAGGAGCAGCGGGGCCATTAACAGTGAGAGAGGGAGAGGAGCAGCGGGGATATTAACAGTGAGAGACTGAGAAGCAGTTGGGGCATTAACAGTAAGAGAGTGAGAGAGCAGTGGGGCCATTAATAGTGAGAGAGGGAGAGGAGCAGCGGGGCAATAAACAGTGAGAGAGACTGAGGAGCAGCGGGGCCATTAACAGTGAGAGTCTGAGAGGAGCAGTGGGCCATTAACAGTGAGACAGCGAGAGGAGCAGCGGGGCCATTAACAGTGAGAGAGTGACAGGAGCAGCGGGGCCATTAACAGTGAGAGAGTGACAGGAGCAGCGGGGCCATTAACAGTGAGAGAGTGAGAGGAGCAGCGGGGCCATTAACAGTGAGAGAGCAGAAAGAGCAGCGGGGCCATTAACAGTGATGGAGGGAGAGGAGCAGCGGGGCTATTAACAGTGAGAGAGCGAGAGGAGCAGTGGGGCCATTAAGAGTGAGAGAGCGAGAGCAGCAGCGGGGCCATTAACAGTGAGTGAGGGATAGGAGCAGCGGGGCCATTAACAGTGAGAGAGGGAGAGTAGCAGCGGGGCCATTAACAGTGAGAGACTGACAGGAGCAGCGGGGCCATTATCAGTGAGAGAGTGACAGGACCAGTGGGGCCATTAACATTGAGAGAGGGAGAGGAGCAGCGGGGACATTAACAGTGAGAGACTGAGAAGCAGTGGGGCCATTAACAGTGAGAGAGTGAGAGGAGGAGTGGGGCCATTAACAGTGAGAAGTGAGAAGCAGTTGAGCCATTAACAGTGAGAGAGTGACAGGAGCAGCGGGGCCATAAACAGTGAGAGAGGGAGAGGAGCAGCGGGGACATTAACAGTGAGAGACTGAGAAGCAGTTGAGCCATTAACAGTGAGACAGTGAGTGGAGCAGCGGGTCCATTAACAGTGAGAGAGGGAGAGGAGCAGCGGGAACATTAACAGTGAGAGAGTGAGAGGAGCATCCGGGCCATTAACAGTAAGAGAGTGACAGGAGCAGCGGGGCCATTAACAGTGAGAGAGTGACAGGAGCAGCGGGGCCATTAACAGTGAGAGAGTGAGAGGAGCAGCGGGGCCATTAACAGTGAGAGAGCAAGAAGAGCAGCGGGGCCATTAACAGTGATGGAGGGAGAGGAGCAGCGGGGCTATTAACAGTGAGAGAGCGAGAGGAGCAGTGGGGCCATTAAGAGTGAGAGAGCGAGAGCAGCAGCGGGGCCATTAACAGTGAGTGAGGGATAGGAGCAGCGGGGCCATTAACAGTGAGAGAGGGAGAGTAGCAGCGGGGCCATTAACAGTGAGAGACTGACAGGAGCAGCGGGGCCATTATCAGTGAGAGAGTGACAGGACCAGTGGGGCCATTAACATTGAGAGAGGGAGAGGAGCAGCGGGGACATTAACAGTGAGAGACTGAGAAGCAGTGGGGCCATTAACAGTGAGAGAGTGAGAGGAGGAGTGGGGCCATTAACAGTGAGAAGTGAGAAGCAGTTGAGCCATTAACAGTGAGAGAGTGACAGGAGCAGCGGGGCCATAAACAGTGAGAGAGGGAGAGGAGCAGCGGGGACATTAACAGTGAGAGACTGAGAAGCAGTTGAGCCATTAACAGTGAGACAGTGAGTGGAGCAGCGGGTCCATTAACAGTGAGAGAGGGAGAGGAGCAGCGGGAACATTAACAGTGAGAGAGTGAGAGGAGCATCCGGGCCATTAACAGTAAGAGAGTGACAGGAGCAGCGGGGCCATTAACAGTGACACAGTGACAGGAGCAGCGGGGCCATTAACAGTGAGAGAGTGAGACGAGCAGCGGGGCCATTAACAGTGAGGGAGGGAGAGGAGTAGCGGGGCCATTAACAGTGAGACACTGAGAAGCAGTGGGGCCATTAACAGTGATAGAGTGAGAGGAGCAGTGGGGCAATTAACAGTGAGAAGTTAGAAGCAGTTGAGCCATTAACAGTGAGAGATTGAGTGGAGCAGAGGGGTCATTAACAGTGAGTGAGTGAGAGGAGCAGTGGGGTCATTAACAGTGAGAGCGCGAGAGGACCAGTGGGGTCATTAACAGTGAGAGAGTGAGAGGAGCAGCGGGGCCATTGGCAGTGAGAGAGGGAAAGGAGCATTTGGGCCATTAACAGTGAGAGAGGGAGAGGAGCAGAGGGGCCATTAACAGAGAGGAAGGGAGAGGAGCAGCGGGGTCATAAACAGTGAGAGAGCCACAGGAGCAACGGGGCCATTAACAGTGAGAGAGTGAGAGGAGCAGTGGGGCCATTAACAGTGAGAGAGCGAGGGGAGCAGCGGGGCCATTAACAGTGAGAGAGCGAGAGGAGCAGCGGGGCCATTAACTGTGAGAGAGTGACAGGAGCAGCGGGGCTATTAACAGTGAGAGAGTGACAGGAGCAGCGGGGCCATTAACCGTGAGAGAGCAAGAAGAGCAGCGGGGCCGTTAACAGTGATGGAGGAAGAGGAGCAGCGGGGCTATTAACTGTGAGAGAGCAAGAGGAGCAGTGGGGCCATTAACAGTGAGAGAGCGAGAGGAGCAGCGGGGCCATTAACAGTGAGAGAGTGACAGGAGCAGCGTGGCCATTAACAGTGAGAGAGTGAGAGGAGCAGCGGGGCCATTTCAGTGAGATAGCAAGAGGAGCAGCGGGGTCATGAACAGTGAGAGAGTGACAGGAGCAGCGGGGCCATTAACAGTGAGAGAGTGACAGGAGCAGCGGGGCCATTAACAGTGAGAGAGGGAGAGGAGCAGCGGGGACATTAACAGTGAGAGACTGAGAAGCAGTTGGGGCATTAACAGTAAGAGAGTGAGAGAGCAGTGGGGCCATTAATAGTGAGAGAGGGAGAGGAGCAGCGGGGCAATAAACAGTGAGAGAGACTGAGGAGCAGCGGGGCCATTAACGGTGAGAGTCTGAGAGGAGCAGTGGGCCATTAACAGTGAGAGAGCGAGTGGAGCAGCGGGGCCATTAACAGTGAGAGAGTGACAGGAGCAGCGGGGCCATTCACAGTGAGAGAGTGACAGGATCAGCAGGCCTATTAACAGTGAGAGAGTGAGAGGAGCAGCGGGGCCATTAACAGTGAGAGAGCAAGAAGAGCAGCGGGGCCATTAACAGTGATGGAGGGAGAGGAGCAGCGGGGCTATTAACAGTGAGAGAGCGAGAGGAGCAGTGGGGCCATTAAGAGTGAGAGAGCGAGAGCAGCAGCGGGGCCATTAACAGTGAGAGAGTGACAGGAGCAGCGGGGCCGTTAACAGTGAAAGAGTGAGAGGAGCAGCGGGGCCATTTACAGTGAGAGAAGGATAGGAGCAGCGGGGCCATTAACAGTGAGAGAGGGAGAGTAGCAGCGGGGCCATTAACAGTGAGAGACTGACAGGAGCAGCGGGGCCATTATCAGTGAGAGAGTGACAGGACCAGTGGGGCCATTAACATTGAGAGAGGGAGAGGAGCAGCGGGGACATTAACAGTGAGAGACTGAGAAGCAGTGGGGTCATTAACAGTGAGAGAGTGAGAGGAGGAGTGGGGCCATTAACAGTGAGAAGTGAGAAGCACTTGAGCCATTAACAGTGAGAGAGTGACAGGAGCAGCGGGGCCATTAACAGTGAGAGAGGGAGAGGAGCAGCGGGGACATTAACAGTGAGAGACTGAGAAGCAGTTGAGCCATTAACAGTGAGACAGTGAGAGGAGCAGAGGGTCCATTAACAGTGAGAGAGTGAGAGGAGCAGTGGGGTAATTAACAGTGTGAGAGTGACAGGAGCAGCGGGGCCATTAACAGTGAGAGAGGGAGAGGAGCAGCGGGGCCATTAACAGTGAGAGAGGGAGAGGAGCAGCGGGAACATTAACAGTGAGAGAGTGAGAGGAGCATCCGGGCCATTAACAGTGAGAGAGTGACAGGAGCAGCGGGGCCATTAACAGTGAGAGAGTGACAGGAGCAGCGGGGCCATTAACAGTGACACAGTGACAGGAGCAGCGGGGCCATTAACAGTGAGAGAGTGAGACGAGCAGCGGGGCCATTAACAGTGAGGGAGGGAGAGGAGCAGCGGGGCCATTAACAGTGAGAGACTGAGAAGCAGTGGGGCCATTAACAGTGATAGAGTGAGAGGAGCAGTGGGGCCATTAACAGTGAGAAGTGAGAAGCAGTTGAGCCATTAACAGTGAGAGATTGAGTGGAGCAGAGGGCTCATTAACAGTGAGAGAGTGAGACGAGCAGCGGGGCCATTAACAGTGAGAGAGGGAGAGGAGCAGCGGGGCCATTAACAGTGAGAAGTGAGAAACAGTTGGGCCATTAACAGTGAGAGAGTGAGAGGAGCAGAGGGGCTATTAACAGTGAGAGAGTGAGAGGAGCAGTGTGGTCATTAACAGTGAGAGAGTGAGAGGAGCAGTGTGGTCATTAACAGTGAGAGAGTGAGAGGGGCAGTGGAGTCATTAACAGAGAGAGAGCGAGAATAGCAGCGGGGCCATTAACAGTGACAGAGTGAGAGGAGCAGCGGGGCCATTAACAGTGAGAGAGTGAGAAGAGCAGCGGGGCCATTAACAGTGAGAGAGTGACAGGAGCAGCGGGGCCATTAACAGTGAGAGAATGACAGGAGCAGCGCGGCCATTAACAGTGAGAGAGGGAGAGGAGCAGCGGGGACATTAACAGTGAGAGACTGAGAAGCAGTGGGGCCATTAACAGTGAGAGACTGAGAAGCAGTGGGGCCATTAACAGTGAGAGAGTGAGAGGAGCAGTGGAGCCATCTACAGTCAGAGAGGGAGAGGAGCAGCGGGGCCATTAACAGTGAGAAGTGAGAAACAGTAGGGCCACTAACAGTGAGAGAGTGAGAGGAGCAGAGGGGCTATTAACAGTGAGAGTGTGAGCGGAGCTGTGTGGTCATTAACAGTGAGAGAGCTAGAGGAGCAGTGGGGTCATTAACAGTGAGAGAGTGAGAAGGGCAGTGGGGTCATTAACAGTGAGAGAGTGAGAGGAGCAGCGGGGCCATTAACAGTGAGAGAGCGAGAGGAGCAGCGGGGCTATTAACAGTGAGAGAGTGAGAAGAGCAGCGGGGCCATTAACAGTGAGAGAGGGTGAGGAACAGCGGGGCCATTAACAGTGAGAGAGGGAGAGGAGCAGCGGGGCCATTAACAGTGTGAGAGTGAGAGGAGCAGCGGGGACATTAACAGTGAGAGAGTGAGAGGAGCAGCGGGGCCATTAACAGTGAGAGAGCGAGAGGATCAGCGGGGCCATTAACAGTGAGAGAGCGAAAGGAGCAGCGGGGCCATTAACAGTGAGAGAGCGAGAGGAGCAGCGGGGACATTAACAGTGAGAGAGCGAGAGGAGCAGCGTGGCCATTAACAGTGAGAGAGTGAGAGGAGCAGTGGGGCCATTAACAATGAGAACTGAGAAGCAGTTGAGCCATTAACAGTGAGAGAGTGAGTGGAGCAGAGGGGTCATTAACAGTGAGAGAGAGAGAGGAGCAGTGGGGCCATTAACAGTGAGAGAGTGAGAGGAGCAGCGGGGCCATTGACTGTGAGAGAGTGAGTGACTGAGGGGCCATTAACAGAGAGAAGGCGAGAGGAACAGCGGGGCCATTAACAGAGAGAGAGTGAGAGGAGCAGTGGGGCCATTAACAGAGAGAGAGTGAGAGGAGCAGCGGGGCCATGATCAGTGAGAGAGAGGGATGAGCAGCGGGGCCATTAACAGTGAGAGAGTGAGAGGAGCAGTGGGGCCATTAACAGTGAGAGAGGGAGAGGAGCAGCGGGGCCATTAACAGTGAGAGAGCGAGAGGAGCAGCGGGGCCATTGATAGTGAGAAAAGGAGAGGAGCAGCAGGCCATACACAGTGAGAGAGCCAGAGGTGCAGCGGGGCCATTAACAGTGAGAGAGTGGGAGGAGCAGTGGGGCCATTAACAGTGAGAGAGCGAGAGTAGCAGCGGGGCCATTAACAGTGAGAGACCGAGAGGAGCAGCTGGGCCATTAACAGTAAGAGAGTGACAGGAGCAGCGGGGGAATTAACAGTGAGATAGTAACAGGAGCAGCGGGGCCATTAAGAGTGAGATAGCAAGAAGAGGAGCGGGGCCATTAACAGTGAGAGAGGGAGAGAAGCAGCGGGGACATTAACAGTGAGAGAGCGAGAGTAGCAGTGGGGCCATTAACAGTGAGAGAGCGAGAGGAGCAGCGGGGCCATTAACAGTGAGAGAGTGAGAGGAGCAGCGGGGCCATTAACAGTGAGAGAGTGACAGGAGCAGCGGGGCCATTAACAGTGAGAGAAGGAGAGGAGCAGCGGGGACATTAACAGTGAGAGACTGAGAAGCAGTGGGGCCATTGCAAATGAGAGATTGAGAGGAGCAGTGGGGACATTAACAGTGAGAAGTGAGAAGCAGTTGAGCCATTAACAGTGAGATAGTGAGAGGAGCAGAGGGTCCATTAACAGTGAGAGAGTGAGAGGAGCAGTGGGGTCATTAACGGTGAGAGAGCGAGAGGAGCAGTGGGGTCATTAACAGTGAGAGAGTGACAGGAGCAGCGGGGCCATTAACAGTGAGAGAGTGACAGGAGCAGCGGGGCCATTAACAGTGAGAGACTGAGAAGCAGTTGAGCCATTAACAGTGAGACAGTGAGAGGAGCAGAGGTTCCATTAACAGTGAGAGAGTGAGAGGAGCAGCTGGGCCATTAACAGTGAGAAAGTGACAGGAGCAGCGGGGCCATTAACAGTGAGAGAGTGACAGGAGCAGCGGGGCCATTAACAGTGAGAGAGGGAGAGGAGCAGCGGGGCCATTAACAGTGAGAGAGGGAGAGGAGCAGTGGGAACATTAATAGTGAGAGAGTGAGAGGAGCATCCGGGCCATTAACAGTGAGAGAGTGACAGGAGCAGCCTCGCCTTTAACAGTGAGAGAGTGACAGGAGCAGCGGGGCCATTAACAGTGACACAGTGACAGGAGCAGCGGGGCCATTAACAGTGAGAGAGTGAGACGAGCAGCGGGGCCATTAAAAGTGAGAGAGGGAGAGGAGCAGCGGGGCCATTAACAGTGAGAGACTGAGAAGCAGTGGGGCCATTAACAGTGATAGAGTGAGAGGAGCAATGGGGTCATTAACAGTGAGAGCGCGAGAGGACCAGTGGGGTCATTAACAGTGAGAGAGGGAGAGGAGCAGTTCGGCCATTAACAGTGAGAAAGGGAGAGGAGCAGAGGGGCCATTAACAGTGAGGGAGCCAGAGGAGCAGCGGGGCCATTAACAGTGAGAGAGTGAGAGGAGCAGCGGGGCCATTGGCAGTGAGAGAGGGAGAGGAGCAGAGGGGCCATTAACAGTGAGGAAGGGAGAGGAGCAGCGGGGTCATAAACAGTGAGAGAGCCACAGGAGCAACGGGGCCATTAACAGTGAGAGAGTGAGAGGAGCAGTGGGGCCATTAACAGTGAGAGAGCGAGGGGAGCAGCGGGGACATTAGGAGTGAGAGAGCGAGAGGAGCAGCGGGGCCATTAACTGTGAGAGAGTGACTGGAGCAGCGGGGCTATTACCAGTGAGAGAGTGACAGGAGCAGCGGGGCCATTAACCGTGAGAGAGCAAGAAGAGCAGCGGGGCCATTAACAGTGATGGAGGGAGAGGAGCAGCGGGGCTATTAACTGTGAGAGAGCAAGAGGAGCAGTGGGGCCATTATCAGTGAGAGAGCGAGAGGAGCAGCGGGGCCATTAACAGTGAGAGAGTGAGAGGAGCAGCGGGGCCATTACAGTGAGAGAGCAAGAGGAGCAGCGGGGTCATCAACAGTGAGAGAGTGACAGGAGCAGCGGGGCCATTAACAGTGAGAGAGTGACAGGAGCAGCGGGGCCATTAACAGTGAGAGAGGGAGAGGAGCAGCGGGGATATTAACAGTGAGAGACTGAGAAGCAGTTGGGGCATTAACAGTAAGAGAGTGAGAGAGCAGTGGGGCCATTAATAGTGAGAGAGGGAGAGGAGCAGCGGGGCAATAAACAGTGAGAGAGACTGAGGAGCAGCGGGGCCATTAACAGTGAGAGTCTGAGAGGAGCAGTGGGCCATTAACAGTGAGACAGCGAGAGGAGCAGCGGGGCCATTAACAGTGAGAGAGTGACAGGAGCAGCGGGGCCATTAACAGTGAGAGAGTGACAGGAGCAGCGGGGCCATTAACAGTGAGAGAGTGAGAGGAGCAGCGGGGCCATTAACAGTGAGAGAGCAGAAAGAGCAGCGGGGCCATTAACAGTGATGGAGGGAGAGGAGCAGCGGGGCTATTAACAGTGAGAGAGCGAGAGGAGCAGTGGGGCCATTAAGAGTGAGAGAGCGAGAGCAGCAGCGGGGCCATTAACAGTGAGTGAGGGATAGGAGCAGCGGGGCCATTAACAGTGAGAGAGGGAGAGTAGCAGCGGGGCCATTAACAGTGAGAGACTGACAGGAGCAGCGGGGCCATTATCAGTGAGAGAGTGACAGGACCAGTGGGGCCATTAACATTGAGAGAGGGAGAGGAGCAGCGGGGACATTAACAGTGAGAGACTGAGAAGCAGTGGGGCCATTAACAGTGAGAGAGTGAGAGGAGGAGTGGGGCCATTAACAGTGAGAAGTGAGAAGCAGTTGAGCCATTAACAGTGAGAGAGTGACAGGAGCAGCGGGGCCATAAACAGTGAGAGAGGGAGAGGAGCAGCGGGGACATTAACAGTGAGAGACTGAGAAGCAGTTGAGCCATTAACAGTGAGACAGTGAGTGGAGCAGCGGGTCCATTAACAGTGAGAGAGGGAGAGGAGCAGCGGGAACATTAACAGTGAGAGAGTGAGAGGAGCATCCGGGCCATTAACAGTAAGAGAGTGACAGGAGCAGCGGGGCCATTAACAGTGACACAGTGACAGGAGCAGCGGGGCCATTAACAGTGAGAGAGTGAGAGGAGCAGCGGGGCCATTAACAGTGAGAGAGCAAGAAGAGCAGCGGGGCCATTAACAGTGATGGAGGGAGAGGAGCAGCGGGGCTATTAACAGTGAGAGAGCGAGAGGAGCAGTGGGGCCATTAAGAGTGAGAGAGCGAGAGCAGCAGCGGGGCCATTAACAGTGAGTGAGGGATAGGAGCAGCGGGGCCATTAACAGTGAGAGAGGGAGAGTAGCAGCGGGGCCATTAACAGTGAGAGACTGACAGGAGCAGCGGGGCCATTATCAGTGAGAGAGTGACAGGACCAGTGGGGCCATTAACATTGAGAGAGGGAGAGGAGCAGCGGGGACATTAACAGTGAGAGACTGAGAAGCAGTGGGGCCATTAACAGTGAGAGAGTGAGAGGAGGAGTGGGGCCATTAACAGTGAGAAGTGAGAAGCAGTTGAGCCATTAACAGTGAGAGAGTGACAGGAGCAGCGGGGCCATAAACAGTGAGAGAGGGAGAGGAGCAGCGGGGACATTAACAGTGAGAGACTGAGAAGCAGTTGAGCCATTAACAGTGAGACAGTGAGTGGAGCAGCGGGTCCATTAACAGTGAGAGAGGGAGAGGAGCAGCGGGAACATTAACAGTGAGAGAGTGAGAGGAGCATCCGGGCCATTAACAGTAAGAGAGTGACAGGAGCAGCGGGGCCATTAACAGTGACACAGTGACAGGAGCAGCGGGGCCATTAACAGTGAGAGAGTGAGACGAGCAGCGGGGCCATTAACAGTGAGGGAGGGAGAGGAGTAGCGGGGCCATTAACAGTGAGACACTGAGAAGCAGTGGGGCCATTAACAGTGATAGAGTGAGAGGAGCAGTGGGGCAATTAACAGTGAGAAGTTAGAAGCAGTTGAGCCATTAACAGTGAGAGATTGAGTGGAGCAGAGGGGTCATTAACAGTGAGTGAGTGAGAGGAGCAGTGGGGTCATTAACAGTGAGAGCGCGAGAGGACCAGTGGGGTCATTAACAGTGAGAGAGTGAGAGGAGCAGCGGGGCCATTGGCAGTGAGAGAGGGAAAGGAGCATTTGGGCCATTAACAGTGAGAGAGGGAGAGGAGCAGAGGGGCCATTAACAGAGAGGAAGGGAGAGGAGCAGCGGGGTCATAAACAGTGAGAGAGCCACAGGAGCAACGGGGCCATTAACAGTGAGAGAGTGAGAGGAGCAGTGGGGCCATTAACAGTGAGAGAGCGAGGGGAGCAGCGGGGCCATTAACAGTGAGAGAGCGAGAGGAGCAGCGGGGCCATTAACTGTGAGAGAGTGACAGGAGCAGCGGGGCTATTAACAGTGAGAGAGTGACAGGAGCAGCGGGGCCATTAACCGTGAGAGAGCAAGAAGAGCAGCGGGGCCGTTAACAGTGATGGAGGAAGAGGAGCAGCGGGGCTATTAACTGTGAGAGAGCAAGAGGAGCAGTGGGGCCATTAACAGTGAGAGAGCGAGAGGAGCAGCGGGGCCATTAACAGTGAGAGAGTGACAGGAGCAGCGTGGCCATTAACAGTGAGAGAGTGAGAGGAGCAGCGGGGCCATTTCAGTGAGATAGCAAGAGGAGCAGCGGGGTCATGAACAGTGAGAGAGTGACAGGAGCAGCGGGGCCATTAACAGTGAGAGAGTGACAGGAGCAGCGGGGCCATTAACAGTGAGAGAGGGAGAGGAGCAGCGGGGACATTAACAGTGAGAGACTGAGAAGCAGTTGGGGCATTAACAGTAAGAGAGTGAGAGAGCAGTGGGGCCATTAATAGTGAGAGAGGGAGAGGAGCAGCGGGGCAATAAACAGTGAGAGAGACTGAGGAGCAGCGGGGCCATTAACGGTGAGAGTCTGAGAGGAGCAGTGGGCCATTAACAGTGAGAGAGCGAGTGGAGCAGCGGGGCCATTAACAGTGAGAGAGTGACAGGAGCAGCGGGGCCATTCACAGTGAGAGAGTGACAGGATCAGCAGGCCTATTAACAGTGAGAGAGTGAGAGGAGCAGCGGGGCCATTAACAGTGAGAGAGCAAGAAGAGCAGCGGGGCCATTAACAGTGATGGAGGGAGAGGAGCAGCGGGGCTATTAACAGTGAGAGAGCGAGAGGAGCAGTGGGGCCATTAAGAGTGAGAGAGCGAGAGCAGCAGCGGGGCCATTAACAGTGAGAGAGTGACAGGAGCAGCGGGGCCGTTAACAGTGAAAGAGTGAGAGGAGCAGCGGGGCCATTTACAGTGAGAGAAGGATAGGAGCAGCGGGGCCATTAACAGTGAGAGAGGGAGAGTAGCAGCGGGGCCATTAACAGTGAGAGACTGACAGGAGCAGCGGGGCCATTATCAGTGAGAGAGTGACAGGACCAGTGGGGCCATTAACATTGAGAGAGGGAGAGGAGCAGCGGGGACATTAACAGTGAGAGACTGAGAAGCAGTGGGGTCATTAACAGTGAGAGAGTGAGAGGAGGAGTGGGGCCATTAACAGTGAGAAGTGAGAAGCACTTGAGCCATTAACAGTGAGAGAGTGACAGGAGCAGCGGGGCCATTAACAGTGAGAGAGGGAGAGGAGCAGCGGGGACATTAACAGTGAGAGACTGAGAAGCAGTTGAGCCATTAACAGTGAGACAGTGAGAGGAGCAGAGGGTCCATTAACAGTGAGAGAGTGAGAGGAGCAGTGGGGTAATTAACAGTGTGAGAGTGACAGGAGCAGCGGGGCCATTAACAGTGAGAGAGGGAGAGGAGCAGCGGGGCCATTAACAGTGAGAGAGGGAGAGGAGCAGCGGGAACATTAACAGTGAGAGAGTGACAGGAGCAGCGGGGCCATTAACAGTGAGAGAGGGAGAGGAGCAGCGGGAACATTAACAGTGAGAGAGGGAGAGGAGCAGCGGGAACATTAACAGTGAGAGAGTGACAGGAGCAGCGGGAACATTAACAGTGAGAGAGTGACAGGAGCAGCGGGGCCATTAACAGTGAGAGACTGACAGGAGCAGCGGGGCCATTAACAGTGAGAGAGTGAGACGAGCAGCGGGGCCATTAACAGTGAGAGACTGAGAAGCAGTGGGGCCATTAACAGTGATAGAGTGAGAGGAGCAGTGGGGCCATTAACAGTGAGAAGTGAGAAGCAGTTGAGCCATTAACAGTGAGAGATTGAGTGGAGCAGAGGTCTCATTAACAGTGAGTGAGTGAGAGGAGCAGTGGGGTCATTAACAGTGAGAGCGCGAGAGGACCATTGCGGTCATTAACAGTGAGAGAGGGAGAGGAGCAGTTGGGCCATTAACAGTGAGAAAGGGAGAGGAGCAGAGTGGCCATTAACAGTGAGGGAGCCAGAGGAGCAGCGGGGCCATTAACAGTGAGAGAGCGAGAGGAACAGCGGGGCCATTAACAGTGAGAGAGTGGGACGCAGTGGGGCCATTAACAGTGAGAGAGTGAGAGGAGCAGCGGGGCCATTGACCGTGAGAGAGTGTGTGGCTGCGGGGCCATTAACAGCGAGTGAGTGAGAGGAGCAGCGGGGCCATTAACAGTGAGATGGTGAGAAGCAGTGGGGCCATGAACAGTGAGAGATAGAGATGAGCAGCGGGGCCATTAACAGTGAGAGAGCGAGAGGAGCAGTGGGGCCATTAACAGTGAGAGAGTGAGAGGAGCAGTGGGGCCATTGACAGTGAGAGAGGGAGAGGAGCAGTGGGGCCATTAACAGTGAGAGAGTGAGAGGAGCAGTGAGGCCATTAACAGTGAGAAAGGGAGAGGAGCAGTGGGGCCATTAACAGTGCGAGAGTTAGAGGAGCAGTGGGGCCATTAAAAGTGAGAGAACGAGAGGAGCAGCGGGGCCATTAACAGTGAGAGAGTGAGAGGAGCAGTGGGGCCATTGACAGTGAGAGAGTGAGAGGAGCAGCGGGGCCATTAACAGTGAGAGGGTGAAAAGCAGTGGGGCCATGAACAGTGAGAGAGAGAGATGAGCAGCGGGGCCATTAACAGTGAGAAAGGGAGAGGAGCAGTGGGGCCATTAACAGTGCGAGAGTGAGAAGAGCAGTGGGGCCATTAACAGTGAGAGATTGAGAGGAGCAGCGGGGCTATTAACCGTGAGAGAGTGAAAAGCAGCTGGGCCATTAAAATTGAGCGAGGCAGAGGAACAGCGGAGAAATTTACAGTGAGGGAGTGAGAGGATCATCAGCGCCATTAACAGTGAGAGAGCGAGAGGAGCAGCGGGGCCATTAACAGTGAGAGAGTGACAGGAGCAGCGGGGCCATTAACAGTGAGAGAGTGAGAGGAGCAGTGGGACCATTAACAGTGAGTGAGTGAGAGGACCACTGAGGCCATAAACAGTGAGAGAGTGAGAGGAGTAGCGTGGCCATTAACAGTGAGAGAGTGAGAGGAGCAGCGGGGCCATTAACAGTGAGAGACTGTGAGGAGCAGCGGGGCCATTTACATTGAGAGAGTGAGAGGAGCAGTGGGGCCATTAACAGTGAGTGAGTGAGAGGACCACTGAGGCCATAAACAGTGAGAGAGGGAGAGGAACAGTTGGGCCATTAACAGTGAGAGAGGAAGAGGAGCAGAGCGGCCAATAACAGTGAGGGAGCCAGATGAGCAGCGGGGCCTTTAACAGTGAGAGAGTGACAGGAGCATCGGGGCCATTAACAGTGAGATAGCAAGAAGAGCAGCGGGGCCATTAACAGTGAGAGAGTGAGATGAGCAGTGTGGTCATTAACAGTGAGAGAGTGAGAGTAGCAGTGGGTTCATTAACAGAGAGAGAGCGAGAGGAGCAGCGGGGCCATTAACAGTGAGAAGTGAGAAGCAGCGGGGCCATTAACAGTGAGAGAGCGAGAGGAGCAGTGGGGTCATTAACAGTGAGAGAGGGAGTGGAGCTGCGGATACATTAACAGTGAGACAGGGAGAGGAGCAGCGGGTCCATTAACAGTAAGAGAGTGAGTGGAGCAGCGGGGCCATTAACAGTGAGAGAGCGAGCGGAGCAGTGGGGTCATTAACAGTTAGAGAGTGAGAGGAGCCGCGGGGCCATTAACAGTGAGAAGTGAGAAGCAGTGGGGCCATTAACAGTGAGAGAGCGAGAGGAGCAGTGGGGTCATTAACAGTGAGAGAGGGAGTGGAGCAGCGGATCCATTAACAGTGGGAGAGGGAGAGGAGCAGCGGGTCCATTAACAGTAAGAGAGTGAGTGGAGCAGCGGGGCCATTAACAGAGAGAGAGCGAGAAGAGCAGCGGGGCCATTAACAGTGAGAGAGTGAGTGGAGCAGCGTGGCCATTAACAGAGAGAGAGCGAGAAGAGCAGCGGGGCCATTAACAGTGAGAGAGGGAGAGGAGCAGCGGGGCCATTAACAGTGAGAGAGTGAGAAGAACAGCATGGCCATTGACAGTGAGAGAGTGAGAAGAGCAGCGGTGCCATTAACAGTGAGAGATTGAGAGAAGCAGTGGGGCTATTAACAGTGAGAGAGTGAGAGGAGCAGCGGGGCCATTAACAGTGAGTGAGTGAGAAGAGCAGCGGGGCCATTAACAGTGAGAGAGCGAGGGGAGCAGCGGGGCCATTAACAGTGAGAGAGTGAGAGGAGCAGCGGGACTATTAACAGTGAGAGAGCGAGAGGAGCAGCGGGGCCATTAACAGTGAGAGAGTGAGAGGAGCAGTGGGGCCATTAACAGTGAGAGAGCGAGAGGAGCAGCAGGGATATTAAGAGTGAAAGAGTGAGAGGAGCAGCGGGGCCATTAACAGTGAGAGAGTGAGAGGTCCAGCGGGGCCATTAACAGTGTGTGAGCGAGAGGAGCAGCGGGGCCATTACCAGTGAGAGAGTGAGAGGAGCAGCGGGGCCATTAACAGTGAGAAAGTGAGAGGCGCAGCGGGGCCATTAACAGTGAGAGAGTTAGAGATGCAGCCGGGCCATTAACAGTGATAATGTGAGAGGAGCAGCGGGGCCATTAACAGTGAGAGAGTGAGAGGAGCAGCGAGGCCATTAAGAGTGAGAGAGCGAGTGGAGCAGCGGGGCCATTAACAGTGAGAATGTGAGAGGAGCAGCGGGGACATTAACAGTGAGAGAGTTAGAGAAGCAGCGGAGCCATTAACAGTGAGAATGTGAGAGGAGCAGCGGGGACATTAACAGTGAGAGAGTGAGAAGCAGTGGGGCCATTAACAGTGAGACAGTGAGAGGATCAGCAGGGCCATTGACTGTGAGAGAGTGAGAAGCAGTTGGCCCATGAAAATTGAGAGAGGGAGTGGAGCAGTAGGGCCATTAACAGAGAGAGAGAGAGGAGCAGTGGGGCCATTGACAGTGATATAATGAGATGCAGTTGGGCCATTAACATTGAAAGAGGGAGAGGAGCAGCGCGGCCATTGACAGTGAGAGAGTGAGAGGAACAGCGGGGCCATTAACGGTGAGAGTGTGGGACGCAGTGGGGCCATTAACAGTGAGAGAGTGAGAGGAGCAGCGGGGCCATTGACTGTGAGAGAGTGAGTGACTGAGGGGCCATTAACAGAGAGAAGGCGAGAGGAACAGCGGGGCCATTAACAGAGAGAGAGTGAGAGGAGCAGTGGGGCCATTAACAGAGAGAGAGTGAGAGGAGCAGCGGGGCCATGATCAGTGAGAGAGAGGGATGAGCAGCGGGGCCATTAACAGTGAGAGAGTGAGAGGAGCAGTGGGGCCATTAACAGTGAGAGAGGGAGAGGAGCAGCGGGGCCATTAACAGTGAGAGAGCGAGAGGAGCAGCGGGGCCATTGATAGTGAGAAAAGGAGAGGAGCAGCAGGCCATACACAGTGAGAGAGCCAGAGGTGCAGCGGGGCCATTAACAGTGAGAGAGTGGGAGGAGCAGTGGGGCCATTAACAGTGAGAGAGCGAGAGTAGCAGCGGGGCCATTAACAGTGAGAGACCGAGAGGAGCAGCTGGGCCATTAACAGTAAGAGAGTGACAGGAGCAGCGGGGGAATTAACAGTGAGATAGTAACAGGAGCAGCGGGGCCATTAAGAGTGAGATAGCAAGAAGAGGAGCGGGGCCATTAACAGTGAGAGAGGGAGAGAAGCAGCGGGGACATTAACAGTGAGAGAGCGAGAGTAGCAGTGGGGCCATTAACAGTGAGAGAGCGAGAGGAGCAGCGGGGCCATTAACAGTGAGAGAGTGAGAGGAGCAGCGGGGCCATTAACAGTGAGAGAGTGACAGGAGCAGCGGGGCCATTAACAGTGAGAGAAGGAGAGGAGCAGCGGGGACATTAACAGTGAGAGACTGAGAAGCAGTGGGGCCATTGCAAATGAGAGATTGAGAGGAGCAGTGGGGACATTAACAGTGAGAAGTGAGAAGCAGTTGAGCCATTAACAGTGAGATAGTGAGAGGAGCAGAGGGTCCATTAACAGTGAGAGAGTGAGAGGAGCAGTGGGGTCATTAACGGTGAGAGAGCGAGAGGAGCAGTGGGGTCATTAACAGTGAGAGAGTGACAGGAGCAGCGGGGCCATTAACAGTGAGAGAGTGACAGGAGCAGCGGGGCCATTAACAGTGAGAGACTGAGAAGCAGTTGAGCCATTAACAGTGAGACAGTGAGAGGAGCAGAGGTTCCATTAACAGTGAGAGAGTGAGAGGAGCAGCTGGGCCATTAACAGTGAGAAAGTGACAGGAGCAGCGGGGCCATTAACAGTGAGAGAGTGACAGGAGCAGCGGGGCCATTAACAGTGAGAGAGGGAGAGGAGCAGCGGGGCCATTAACAGTGAGAGAGGGAGAGGAGCAGTGGGAACATTAATAGTGAGAGAGTGAGAGGAGCATCCGGGCCATTAACAGTGAGAGAGTGACAGGAGCAGCCTCGCCTTTAACAGTGAGAGAGTGACAGGAGCAGCGGGGCCATTAACAGTGACACAGTGACAGGAGCAGCGGGGCCATTAACAGTGAGAGAGTGAGACGAGCAGCGGGGCCATTAAAAGTGAGAGAGGGAGAGGAGCAGCGGGGCCATTAACAGTGAGAGACTGAGAAGCAGTGGGGCCATTAACAGTGATAGAGTGAGAGGAGCAATGGGGTCATTAACAGTGAGAGCGCGAGAGGACCAGTGGGGTCATTAACAGTGAGAGAGGGAGAGGAGCAGTTCGGCCATTAACAGTGAGAAAGGGAGAGGAGCAGAGGGGCCATTAACAGTGAGGGAGCCAGAGGAGCAGCGGGGCCATTAACAGTGAGAGAGTGAGAGGAGCAGCGGGGCCATTGGCAGTGAGAGAGGGAGAGGAGCAGAGGGGCCATTAACAGTGAGGAAGGGAGAGGAGCAGCGGGGTCATAAACAGTGAGAGAGCCACAGGAGCAACGGGGCCATTAACAGTGAGAGAGTGAGAGGAGCAGTGGGGCCATTAACAGTGAGAGAGCGAGGGGAGCAGCGGGGACATTAGGAGTGAGAGAGCGAGAGGAGCAGCGGGGCCATTAACTGTGAGAGAGTGACTGGAGCAGCGGGGCTATTACCAGTGAGAGAGTGACAGGAGCAGCGGGGCCATTAACCGTGAGAGAGCAAGAAGAGCAGCGGGGCCATTAACAGTGATGGAGGGAGAGGAGCAGCGGGGCTATTAACTGTGAGAGAGCAAGAGGAGCAGTGGGGCCATTATCAGTGAGAGAGCGAGAGGAGCAGCGGGGCCATTAACAGTGAGAGAGTGAGAGGAGCAGCGGGGCCATTACAGTGAGAGAGCAAGAGGAGCAGCGGGGTCATCAACAGTGAGAGAGTGACAGGAGCAGCGGGGCCATTAACAGTGAGAGAGTGACAGGAGCAGCGGGGCCATTAACAGTGAGAGAGGGAGAGGAGCAGCGGGGATATTAACAGTGAGAGACTGAGAAGCAGTTGGGGCATTAACAGTAAGAGAGTGAGAGAGCAGTGGGGCCATTAATAGTGAGAGAGGGAGAGGAGCAGCGGGGCAATAAACAGTGAGAGAGACTGAGGAGCAGCGGGGCCATTAACAGTGAGAGTCTGAGAGGAGCAGTGGGCCATTAACAGTGAGACAGCGAGAGGAGCAGCGGGGCCATTAACAGTGAGAGAGTGACAGGAGCAGCGGGGCCATTAACAGTGAGAGAGTGACAGGAGCAGCGGGGCCATTAACAGTGAGAGAGTGAGAGGAGCAGCGGGGCCATTAACAGTGAGAGAGCAGAAAGAGCAGCGGGGCCATTAACAGTGATGGAGGGAGAGGAGCAGCGGGGCTATTAACAGTGAGAGAGCGAGAGGAGCAGTGGGGCCATTAAGAGTGAGAGAGCGAGAGCAGCAGCGGGGCCATTAACAGTGAGTGAGGGATAGGAGCAGCGGGGCCATTAACAGTGAGAGAGGGAGAGTAGCAGCGGGGCCATTAACAGTGAGAGACTGACAGGAGCAGCGGGGCCATTATCAGTGAGAGAGTGACAGGACCAGTGGGGCCATTAACATTGAGAGAGGGAGAGGAGCAGCGGGGACATTAACAGTGAGAGACTGAGAAGCAGTGGGGCCATTAACAGTGAGAGAGTGAGAGGAGGAGTGGGGCCATTAACAGTGAGAAGTGAGAAGCAGTTGAGCCATTAACAGTGAGAGAGTGACAGGAGCAGCGGGGCCATAAACAGTGAGAGAGGGAGAGGAGCAGCGGGGACATTAACAGTGAGAGACTGAGAAGCAGTTGAGCCATTAACAGTGAGACAGTGAGTGGAGCAGCGGGTCCATTAACAGTGAGAGAGGGAGAGGAGCAGCGGGAACATTAACAGTGAGAGAGTGAGAGGAGCATCCGGGCCATTAACAGTAAGAGAGTGACAGGAGCAGCGGGGCCATTAACAGTGAGAGAGTGACAGGAGCAGCGGGGCCATTAACAGTGAGAGAGTGAGAGGAGCAGCGGGGCCATTAACAGTGAGAGAGCAAGAAGAGCAGCGGGGCCATTAACAGTGATGGAGGGAGAGGAGCAGCGGGGCTATTAACAGTGAGAGAGCGAGAGGAGCAGTGGGGCCATTAAGAGTGAGAGAGCGAGAGCAGCAGCGGGGCCATTAACAGTGAGTGAGGGATAGGAGCAGCGGGGCCATTAACAGTGAGAGAGGGAGAGTAGCAGCGGGGCCATTAACAGTGAGAGACTGACAGGAGCAGCGGGGCCATTATCAGTGAGAGAGTGACAGGACCAGTGGGGCCATTAACATTGAGAGAGGGAGAGGAGCAGCGGGGACATTAACAGTGAGAGACTGAGAAGCAGTGGGGCCATTAACAGTGAGAGAGTGAGAGGAGGAGTGGGGCCATTAACAGTGAGAAGTGAGAAGCAGTTGAGCCATTAACAGTGAGAGAGTGACAGGAGCAGCGGGGCCATAAACAGTGAGAGAGGGAGAGGAGCAGCGGGGACATTAACAGTGAGAGACTGAGAAGCAGTTGAGCCATTAACAGTGAGACAGTGAGTGGAGCAGCGGGTCCATTAACAGTGAGAGAGGGAGAGGAGCAGCGGGAACATTAACAGTGAGAGAGTGAGAGGAGCATCCGGGCCATTAACAGTAAGAGAGTGACAGGAGCAGCGGGGCCATTAACAGTGACACAGTGACAGGAGCAGCGGGGCCATTAACAGTGAGAGAGTGAGACGAGCAGCGGGGCCATTAACAGTGAGGGAGGGAGAGGAGTAGCGGGGCCATTAACAGTGAGACACTGAGAAGCAGTGGGGCCATTAACAGTGATAGAGTGAGAGGAGCAGTGGGGCAATTAACAGTGAGAAGTTAGAAGCAGTTGAGCCATTAACAGTGAGAGATTGAGTGGAGCAGAGGGGTCATTAACAGTGAGTGAGTGAGAGGAGCAGTGGGGTCATTAACAGTGAGAGCGCGAGAGGACCAGTGGGGTCATTAACAGTGAGAGAGTGAGAGGAGCAGCGGGGCCATTGGCAGTGAGAGAGGGAAAGGAGCATTTGGGCCATTAACAGTGAGAGAGGGAGAGGAGCAGAGGGGCCATTAACAGAGAGGAAGGGAGAGGAGCAGCGGGGTCATAAACAGTGAGAGAGCCACAGGAGCAACGGGGCCATTAACAGTGAGAGAGTGAGAGGAGCAGTGGGGCCATTAACAGTGAGAGAGCGAGGGGAGCAGCGGGGCCATTAACAGTGAGAGAGCGAGAGGAGCAGCGGGGCCATTAACTGTGAGAGAGTGACAGGAGCAGCGGGGCTATTAACAGTGAGAGAGTGACAGGAGCAGCGGGGCCATTAACCGTGAGAGAGCAAGAAGAGCAGCGGGGCCGTTAACAGTGATGGAGGAAGAGGAGCAGCGGGGCTATTAACTGTGAGAGAGCAAGAGGAGCAGTGGGGCCATTAACAGTGAGAGAGCGAGAGGAGCAGCGGGGCCATTAACAGTGAGAGAGTGACAGGAGCAGCGTGGCCATTAACAGTGAGAGAGTGAGAGGAGCAGCGGGGCCATTTCAGTGAGATAGCAAGAGGAGCAGCGGGGTCATGAACAGTGAGAGAGTGACAGGAGCAGCGGGGCCATTAACAGTGAGAGAGTGACAGGAGCAGCGGGGCCATTAACAGTGAGAGAGGGAGAGGAGCAGCGGGGACATTAACAGTGAGAGACTGAGAAGCAGTTGGGGCATTAACAGTAAGAGAGTGAGAGAGCAGTGGGGCCATTAATAGTGAGAGAGGGAGAGGAGCAGCGGGGCAATAAACAGTGAGAGAGACTGAGGAGCAGCGGGGCCATTAACGGTGAGAGTCTGAGAGGAGCAGTGGGCCATTAACAGTGAGAGAGCGAGTGGAGCAGCGGGGCCATTAACAGTGAGAGAGTGACAGGAGCAGCGGGGCCATTCACAGTGAGAGAGTGACAGGATCAGCAGGCCTATTAACAGTGAGAGAGTGAGAGGAGCAGCGGGGCCATTAACAGTGAGAGAGCAAGAAGAGCAGCGGGGCCATTAACAGTGATGGAGGGAGAGGAGCAGCGGGGCTATTAACAGTGAGAGAGCGAGAGGAGCAGTGGGGCCATTAAGAGTGAGAGAGCGAGAGCAGCAGCGGGGCCATTAACAGTGAGAGAGTGACAGGAGCAGCGGGGCCGTTAACAGTGAAAGAGTGAGAGGAGCAGCGGGGCCATTTACAGTGAGAGAAGGATAGGAGCAGCGGGGCCATTAACAGTGAGAGAGGGAGAGTAGCAGCGGGGCCATTAACAGTGAGAGACTGACAGGAGCAGCGGGGCCATTATCAGTGAGAGAGTGACAGGACCAGTGGGGCCATTAACATTGAGAGAGGGAGAGGAGCAGCGGGGACATTAACAGTGAGAGACTGAGAAGCAGTGGGGTCATTAACAGTGAGAGAGTGAGAGGAGGAGTGGGGCCATTAACAGTGAGAAGTGAGAAGCACTTGAGCCATTAACAGTGAGAGAGTGACAGGAGCAGCGGGGCCATTAACAGTGAGAGAGGGAGAGGAGCAGCGGGGACATTAACAGTGAGAGACTGAGAAGCAGTTGAGCCATTAACAGTGAGACAGTGAGAGGAGCAGAGGGTCCATTAACAGTGAGAGAGTGAGAGGAGCAGTGGGGTAATTAACAGTGTGAGAGTGACAGGAGCAGCGGGGCCATTAACAGTGAGAGAGGGAGAGGAGCAGCGGGGCCATTAACAGTGAGAGAGGGAGAGGAGCAGCGGGAACATTAACAGTGAGAGAGTGAGAGGAGCATCCGGGCCATTAACAGTGAGAGAGTGACAGGAGCAGCGGGGCCATTAACAGTGAGAGAGTGACAGGAGCAGCGGGGCCATTAACAGTGACACAGTGACAGGAGCAGCGGGGCCATTAACAGTGAGAGAGTGAGACGAGCAGCGGGGCCATTAACAGTGAGGGAGGGAGAGGAGCAGCGGGGCCATTAACAGTGAGAGACTGAGAAGCAGTGGGGCCATTAACAGTGATAGAGTGAGAGGAGCAGTGGGGCCATTAACAGTGAGAAGTGAGAAGCAGTTGAGCCATTAACAGTGAGAGATTGAGTGGAGCAGAGGGCTCATTAACAGTGAGAGAGTGAGACGAGCAGCGGGGCCATTAACAGTGAGAGAGGGAGAGGAGCAGCGGGGCCATTAACAGTGAGAAGTGAGAAACAGTTGGGCCATTAACAGTGAGAGAGTGAGAGGAGCAGAGGGGCTATTAACAGTGAGAGAGTGAGAGGAGCAGTGTGGTCATTAACAGTGAGAGAGTGAGAGGAGCAGTGTGGTCATTAACAGTGAGAGAGTGAGAGGGGCAGTGGAGTCATTAACAGAGAGAGAGCGAGAATAGCAGCGGGGCCATTAACAGTGACAGAGTGAGAGGAGCAGCGGGGCCATTAACAGTGAGAGAGTGAGAAGAGCAGCGGGGCCATTAACAGTGAGAGAGTGACAGGAGCAGCGGGGCCATTAACAGTGAGAGAATGACAGGAGCAGCGCGGCCATTAACAGTGAGAGAGGGAGAGGAGCAGCGGGGACATTAACAGTGAGAGACTGAGAAGCAGTGGGGCCATTAACAGTGAGAGACTGAGAAGCAGTGGGGCCATTAACAGTGAGAGAGTGAGAGGAGCAGTGGAGCCATCTACAGTCAGAGAGGGAGAGGAGCAGCGGGGCCATTAACAGTGAGAAGTGAGAAACAGTAGGGCCACTAACAGTGAGAGAGTGAGAGGAGCAGAGGGGCTATTAACAGTGAGAGTGTGAGCGGAGCTGTGTGGTCATTAACAGTGAGAGAGCTAGAGGAGCAGTGGGGTCATTAACAGTGAGAGAGTGAGAAGGGCAGTGGGGTCATTAACAGTGAGAGAGTGAGAGGAGCAGCGGGGCCATTAACAGTGAGAGAGCGAGAGGAGCAGCGGGGCTATTAACAGTGAGAGAGTGAGAAGAGCAGCGGGGCCATTAACAGTGAGAGAGGGTGAGGAACAGCGGGGCCATTAACAGTGAGAGAGGGAGAGGAGCAGCGGGGCCATTAACAGTGTGAGAGTGAGAGGAGCAGCGGGGACATTAACAGTGAGAGAGTGAGAGGAGCAGCGGGGCCATTAACAGTGAGAGAGCGAGAGGATCAGCGGGGCCATTAACAGTGAGAGAGCGAAAGGAGCAGCGGGGCCATTAACAGTGAGAGAGCGAGAGGAGCAGCGGGGACATTAACAGTGAGAGAGCGAGAGGAGCAGCGTGGCCATTAACAGTGAGAGAGTGAGAGGAGCAGTGGGGCCATTAACAATGAGAACTGAGAAGCAGTTGAGCCATTAACAGTGAGAGAGTGAGTGGAGCAGAGGGGTCATTAACAGTGAGAGAGAGAGAGGAGCAGTGGGGCCATTAACAGTGAGAGAGTGAGAGGAGCAGCGGGGCCATTGACTGTGAGAGAGTGAGTGACTGAGGGGCCATTAACAGAGAGAAGGCGAGAGGAACAGCGGGGCCATTAACAGAGAGAGAGTGAGAGGAGCAGTGGGGCCATTAACAGAGAGAGAGTGAGAGGAGCAGCGGGGCCATGATCAGTGAGAGAGAGGGATGAGCAGCGGGGCCATTAACAGTGAGAGAGTGAGAGGAGCAGTGGGGCCATTAACAGTGAGAGAGGGAGAGGAGCAGCGGGGCCATTAACAGTGAGAGAGCGAGAGGAGCAGCGGGGCCATTGATAGTGAGAAAAGGAGAGGAGCAGCAGGCCATACACAGTGAGAGAGCCAGAGGTGCAGCGGGGCCATTAACAGTGAGAGAGTGGGAGGAGCAGTGGGGCCATTAACAGTGAGAGAGCGAGAGTAGCAGCGGGGCCATTAACAGTGAGAGACCGAGAGGAGCAGCTGGGCCATTAACAGTAAGAGAGTGACAGGAGCAGCGGGGGAATTAACAGTGAGATAGTAACAGGAGCAGCGGGGCCATTAAGAGTGAGATAGCAAGAAGAGGAGCGGGGCCATTAACAGTGAGAGAGGGAGAGAAGCAGCGGGGACATTAACAGTGAGAGAGCGAGAGTAGCAGTGGGGCCATTAACAGTGAGAGAGCGAGAGGAGCAGCGGGGCCATTAACAGTGAGAGAGTGAGAGGAGCAGCGGGGCCATTAACAGTGAGAGAGTGACAGGAGCAGCGGGGCCATTAACAGTGAGAGAAGGAGAGGAGCAGCGGGGACATTAACAGTGAGAGACTGAGAAGCAGTGGGGCCATTGCAAATGAGAGATTGAGAGGAGCAGTGGGGACATTAACAGTGAGAAGTGAGAAGCAGTTGAGCCATTAACAGTGAGATAGTGAGAGGAGCAGAGGGTCCATTAACAGTGAGAGAGTGAGAGGAGCAGTGGGGTCATTAACGGTGAGAGAGCGAGAGGAGCAGTGGGGTCATTAACAGTGAGAGAGTGACAGGAGCAGCGGGGCCATTAACAGTGAGAGAGTGACAGGAGCAGCGGGGCCATTAACAGTGAGAGACTGAGAAGCAGTTGAGCCATTAACAGTGAGACAGTGAGAGGAGCAGAGGTTCCATTAACAGTGAGAGAGTGAGAGGAGCAGCTGGGCCATTAACAGTGAGAAAGTGACAGGAGCAGCGGGGCCATTAACAGTGAGAGAGTGACAGGAGCAGCGGGGCCATTAACAGTGAGAGAGGGAGAGGAGCAGCGGGGCCATTAACAGTGAGAGAGGGAGAGGAGCAGTGGGAACATTAATAGTGAGAGAGTGAGAGGAGCATCCGGGCCATTAACAGTGAGAGAGTGACAGGAGCAGCCTCGCCTTTAACAGTGAGAGAGTGACAGGAGCAGCGGGGCCATTAACAGTGACACAGTGACAGGAGCAGCGGGGCCATTAACAGTGAGAGAGTGAGACGAGCAGCGGGGCCATTAAAAGTGAGAGAGGGAGAGGAGCAGCGGGGCCATTAACAGTGAGAGACTGAGAAGCAGTGGGGCCATTAACAGTGATAGAGTGAGAGGAGCAATGGGGTCATTAACAGTGAGAGCGCGAGAGGACCAGTGGGGTCATTAACAGTGAGAGAGGGAGAGGAGCAGTTCGGCCATTAACAGTGAGAAAGGGAGAGGAGCAGAGGGGCCATTAACAGTGAGGGAGCCAGAGGAGCAGCGGGGCCATTAACAGTGAGAGAGTGAGAGGAGCAGCGGGGCCATTGGCAGTGAGAGAGGGAGAGGAGCAGAGGGGCCATTAACAGTGAGGAAGGGAGAGGAGCAGCGGGGTCATAAACAGTGAGAGAGCCACAGGAGCAACGGGGCCATTAACAGTGAGAGAGTGAGAGGAGCAGTGGGGCCATTAACAGTGAGAGAGCGAGGGGAGCAGCGGGGACATTAGGAGTGAGAGAGCGAGAGGAGCAGCGGGGCCATTAACTGTGAGAGAGTGACTGGAGCAGCGGGGCTATTACCAGTGAGAGAGTGACAGGAGCAGCGGGGCCATTAACCGTGAGAGAGCAAGAAGAGCAGCGGGGCCATTAACAGTGATGGAGGGAGAGGAGCAGCGGGGCTATTAACTGTGAGAGAGCAAGAGGAGCAGTGGGGCCATTATCAGTGAGAGAGCGAGAGGAGCAGCGGGGCCATTAACAGTGAGAGAGTGAGAGGAGCAGCGGGGCCATTACAGTGAGAGAGCAAGAGGAGCAGCGGGGTCATCAACAGTGAGAGAGTGACAGGAGCAGCGGGGCCATTAACAGTGAGAGAGTGACAGGAGCAGCGGGGCCATTAACAGTGAGAGAGGGAGAGGAGCAGCGGGGATATTAACAGTGAGAGACTGAGAAGCAGTTGGGGCATTAACAGTAAGAGAGTGAGAGAGCAGTGGGGCCATTAATAGTGAGAGAGGGAGAGGAGCAGCGGGGCAATAAACAGTGAGAGAGACTGAGGAGCAGCGGGGCCATTAACAGTGAGAGTCTGAGAGGAGCAGTGGGCCATTAACAGTGAGACAGCGAGAGGAGCAGCGGGGCCATTAACAGTGAGAGAGTGACAGGAGCAGCGGGGCCATTAACAGTGAGAGAGTGACAGGAGCAGCGGGGCCATTAACAGTGAGAGAGTGAGAGGAGCAGCGGGGCCATTAACAGTGAGAGAGCAGAAAGAGCAGCGGGGCCATTAACAGTGATGGAGGGAGAGGAGCAGCGGGGCTATTAACAGTGAGAGAGCGAGAGGAGCAGTGGGGCCATTAAGAGTGAGAGAGCGAGAGCAGCAGCGGGGCCATTAACAGTGAGTGAGGGATAGGAGCAGCGGGGCCATTAACAGTGAGAGAGGGAGAGTAGCAGCGGGGCCATTAACAGTGAGAGACTGACAGGAGCAGCGGGGCCATTATCAGTGAGAGAGTGACAGGACCAGTGGGGCCATTAACATTGAGAGAGGGAGAGGAGCAGCGGGGACATTAACAGTGAGAGACTGAGAAGCAGTGGGGCCATTAACAGTGAGAGAGTGAGAGGAGGAGTGGGGCCATTAACAGTGAGAAGTGAGAAGCAGTTGAGCCATTAACAGTGAGAGAGTGACAGGAGCAGCGGGGCCATAAACAGTGAGAGAGGGAGAGGAGCAGCGGGGACATTAACAGTGAGAGACTGAGAAGCAGTTGAGCCATTAACAGTGAGACAGTGAGTGGAGCAGCGGGTCCATTAACAGTGAGAGAGGGAGAGGAGCAGCGGGAACATTAACAGTGAGAGAGTGAGAGGAGCATCCGGGCCATTAACAGTAAGAGAGTGACAGGAGCAGCGGGGCCATTAACAGTGACACAGTGACAGGAGCAGCGGGGCCATTAACAGTGAGAGAGTGAGAGGAGCAGCGGGGCCATTAACAGTGAGAGAGCAAGAAGAGCAGCGGGGCCATTAACAGTGATGGAGGGAGAGGAGCAGCGGGGCTATTAACAGTGAGAGAGCGAGAGGAGCAGTGGGGCCATTAAGAGTGAGAGAGCGAGAGCAGCAGCGGGGCCATTAACAGTGAGTGAGGGATAGGAGCAGCGGGGCCATTAACAGTGAGAGAGGGAGAGTAGCAGCGGGGCCATTAACAGTGAGAGACTGACAGGAGCAGCGGGGCCATTATCAGTGAGAGAGTGACAGGACCAGTGGGGCCATTAACATTGAGAGAGGGAGAGGAGCAGCGGGGACATTAACAGTGAGAGACTGAGAAGCAGTGGGGCCATTAACAGTGAGAGAGTGAGAGGAGGAGTGGGGCCATTAACAGTGAGAAGTGAGAAGCAGTTGAGCCATTAACAGTGAGAGAGTGACAGGAGCAGCGGGGCCATAAACAGTGAGAGAGGGAGAGGAGCAGCGGGGACATTAACAGTGAGAGACTGAGAAGCAGTTGAGCCATTAACAGTGAGACAGTGAGTGGAGCAGCGGGTCCATTAACAGTGAGAGAGGGAGAGGAGCAGCGGGAACATTAACAGTGAGAGAGTGAGAGGAGCATCCGGGCCATTAACAGTAAGAGAGTGACAGGAGCAGCGGGGCCATTAACAGTGACACAGTGACAGGAGCAGCGGGGCCATTAACAGTGAGAGAGTGAGACGAGCAGCGGGGCCATTAACAGTGAGGGAGGGAGAGGAGTAGCGGGGCCATTAACAGTGAGACACTGAGAAGCAGTGGGGCCATTAACAGTGATAGAGTGAGAGGAGCAGTGGGGCAATTAACAGTGAGAAGTTAGAAGCAGTTGAGCCATTAACAGTGAGAGATTGAGTGGAGCAGAGGGGTCATTAACAGTGAGTGAGTGAGAGGAGCAGTGGGGTCATTAACAGTGAGAGCGCGAGAGGACCAGTGGGGTCATTAACAGTGAGAGAGTGAGAGGAGCAGCGGGGCCATTGGCAGTGAGAGAGGGAAAGGAGCATTTGGGCCATTAACAGTGAGAGAGGGAGAGGAGCAGAGGGGCCATTAACAGAGAGGAAGGGAGAGGAGCAGCGGGGTCATAAACAGTGAGAGAGCCACAGGAGCAACGGGGCCATTAACAGTGAGAGAGTGAGAGGAGCAGTGGGGCCATTAACAGTGAGAGAGCGAGGGGAGCAGCGGGGCCATTAACAGTGAGAGAGCGAGAGGAGCAGCGGGGCCATTAACTGTGAGAGAGTGACAGGAGCAGCGGGGCTATTAACAGTGAGAGAGTGACAGGAGCAGCGGGGCCATTAACCGTGAGAGAGCAAGAAGAGCAGCGGGGCCGTTAACAGTGATGGAGGAAGAGGAGCAGCGGGGCTATTAACTGTGAGAGAGCAAGAGGAGCAGTGGGGCCATTAACAGTGAGAGAGCGAGAGGAGCAGCGGGGCCATTAACAGTGAGAGAGTGACAGGAGCAGCGTGGCCATTAACAGTGAGAGAGTGAGAGGAGCAGCGGGGCCATTTCAGTGAGATAGCAAGAGGAGCAGCGGGGTCATGAACAGTGAGAGAGTGACAGGAGCAGCGGGGCCATTAACAGTGAGAGAGTGACAGGAGCAGCGGGGCCATTAACAGTGAGAGAGGGAGAGGAGCAGCGGGGACATTAACAGTGAGAGACTGAGAAGCAGTTGGGGCATTAACAGTAAGAGAGTGAGAGAGCAGTGGGGCCATTAATAGTGAGAGAGGGAGAGGAGCAGCGGGGCAATAAACAGTGAGAGAGACTGAGGAGCAGCGGGGCCATTAACGGTGAGAGTCTGAGAGGAGCAGTGGGCCATTAACAGTGAGAGAGCGAGTGGAGCAGCGGGGCCATTAACAGTGAGAGAGTGACAGGAGCAGCGGGGCCATTCACAGTGAGAGAGTGACAGGATCAGCAGGCCTATTAACAGTGAGAGAGTGAGAGGAGCAGCGGGGCCATTAACAGTGAGAGAGCAAGAAGAGCAGCGGGGCCATTAACAGTGATGGAGGGAGAGGAGCAGCGGGGCTATTAACAGTGAGAGAGCGAGAGGAGCAGTGGGGCCATTAAGAGTGAGAGAGCGAGAGCAGCAGCGGGGCCATTAACAGTGAGAGAGTGACAGGAGCAGCGGGGCCGTTAACAGTGAAAGAGTGAGAGGAGCAGCGGGGCCATTTACAGTGAGAGAAGGATAGGAGCAGCGGGGCCATTAACAGTGAGAGAGGGAGAGTAGCAGCGGGGCCATTAACAGTGAGAGACTGACAGGAGCAGCGGGGCCATTATCAGTGAGAGAGTGACAGGACCAGTGGGGCCATTAACATTGAGAGAGGGAGAGGAGCAGCGGGGACATTAACAGTGAGAGACTGAGAAGCAGTGGGGTCATTAACAGTGAGAGAGTGAGAGGAGGAGTGGGGCCATTAACAGTGAGAAGTGAGAAGCACTTGAGCCATTAACAGTGAGAGAGTGACAGGAGCAGCGGGGCCATTAACAGTGAGAGAGGGAGAGGAGCAGCGGGGACATTAACAGTGAGAGACTGAGAAGCAGTTGAGCCATTAACAGTGAGACAGTGAGAGGAGCAGAGGGTCCATTAACAGTGAGAGAGTGAGAGGAGCAGTGGGGTAATTAACAGTGTGAGAGTGACAGGAGCAGCGGGGCCATTAACAGTGAGAGAGGGAGAGGAGCAGCGGGGCCATTAACAGTGAGAGAGGGAGAGGAGCAGCGGGAACATTAACAGTGAGAGAGTGAGAGGAGCATCCGGGCCATTAACAGTGAGAGAGTGACAGGAGCAGCGGGGCCATTAACAGTGAGAGAGTGACAGGAGCAGCGGGGCCATTAACAGTGACACAGTGACAGGAGCAGCGGGGCCATTAACAGTGAGAGAGTGAGACGAGCAGCGGGGCCATTAACAGTGAGGGAGGGAGAGGAGCAGCGGGGCCATTAACAGTGAGAGACTGAGAAGCAGTGGGGCCATTAACAGTGATAGAGTGAGAGGAGCAGTGGGGCCATTAACAGTGAGAAGTGAGAAGCAGTTGAGCCATTAACAGTGAGAGATTGAGTGGAGCAGAGGGCTCATTAACAGTGAGAGAGTGAGACGAGCAGCGGGGCCATTAACAGTGAGAGAGGGAGAGGAGCAGCGGGGCCATTAACAGTGAGAAGTGAGAAACAGTTGGGCCATTAACAGTGAGAGAGTGAGAGGAGCAGAGGGGCTATTAACAGTGAGAGAGTGAGAGGAGCAGTGTGGTCATTAACAGTGAGAGAGTGAGAGGAGCAGTGTGGTCATTAACAGTGAGAGAGTGAGAGGGGCAGTGGAGTCATTAACAGAGAGAGAGCGAGAATAGCAGCGGGGCCATTAACAGTGACAGAGTGAGAGGAGCAGCGGGGCCATTAACAGTGAGAGAGTGAGAAGAGCAGCGGGGCCATTAACAGTGAGAGAGTGACAGGAGCAGCGGGGCCATTAACAGTGAGAGAATGACAGGAGCAGCGCGGCCATTAACAGTGAGAGAGGGAGAGGAGCAGCGGGGACATTAACAGTGAGAGACTGAGAAGCAGTGGGGCCATTAACAGTGAGAGACTGAGAAGCAGTGGGGCCATTAACAGTGAGAGAGTGAGAGGAGCAGTGGAGCCATCTACAGTCAGAGAGGGAGAGGAGCAGCGGGGCCATTAACAGTGAGAAGTGAGAAACAGTAGGGCCACTAACAGTGAGAGAGTGAGAGGAGCAGAGGGGCTATTAACAGTGAGAGTGTGAGCGGAGCTGTGTGGTCATTAACAGTGAGAGAGCTAGAGGAGCAGTGGGGTCATTAACAGTGAGAGAGTGAGAAGGGCAGTGGGGTCATTAACAGTGAGAGAGTGAGAGGAGCAGCGGGGCCATTAACAGTGAGAGAGCGAGAGGAGCAGCGGGGCTATTAACAGTGAGAGAGTGAGAAGAGCAGCGGGGCCATTAACAGTGAGAGAGGGTGAGGAACAGCGGGGCCATTAACAGTGAGAGAGGGAGAGGAGCAGCGGGGCCATTAACAGTGTGAGAGTGAGAGGAGCAGCGGGGACATTAACAGTGAGAGAGTGAGAGGAGCAGCGGGGCCATTAACAGTGAGAGAGCGAGAGGATCAGCGGGGCCATTAACAGTGAGAGAGCGAAAGGAGCAGCGGGGCCATTAACAGTGAGAGAGCGAGAGGAGCAGCGGGGACATTAACAGTGAGAGAGCGAGAGGAGCAGCGTGGCCATTAACAGTGAGAGAGTGAGAGGAGCAGTGGGGCCATTAACAATGAGAACTGAGAAGCAGTTGAGCCATTAACAGTGAGAGAGTGAGTGGAGCAGAGGGGTCATTAACAGTGAGAGAGAGAGAGGAGCAGTGGGGCCATTAACAGTGAGAGAGTGAGAGGAGCAGCGGGGCCATTGACTGTGAGAGAGTGAGTGACTGAGGGGCCATTAACAGAGAGAAGGCGAGAGGAACAGCGGGGCCATTAACAGAGAGAGAGTGAGAGGAGCAGTGGGGCCATTAACAGAGAGAGAGTGAGAGGAGCAGCGGGGCCATGATCAGTGAGAGAGAGGGATGAGCAGCGGGGCCATTAACAGTGAGAGAGTGAGAGGAGCAGTGGGGCCATTAACAGTGAGAGAGGGAGAGGAGCAGCGGGGCCATTAACAGTGAGAGAGCGAGAGGAGCAGCGGGGCCATTGATAGTGAGAAAAGGAGAGGAGCAGCAGGCCATACACAGTGAGAGAGCCAGAGGTGCAGCGGGACCATTAACAGTGAGAGAGTGGGAGGAGCAGTGGGGCCATTAACAGTGAGAGAGCGAGAGTAGCAGCGGGGCCATTAACAGTGAGAGACCGAGAGGAGCAGCTGGGCCATTAACAGTAAGAGAGTGACAGGAGCAGCGGGGGAATTAACAGTGAGATAGTAACAGGAGCAGCGGGGCCATTAAGAGTGAGATAGCAAGAAGAGGAGCGGGGCCATTAACAGTGAGAGAGGGAGAGAAGCAGCGGGGACATTAACAGTGAGAGAGCGAGAGTAGCAGTGGGGCCATTAACAGTGAGAGAGCGAGAGGAGCAGCGGGGCCATTAACAGTGAGAGAGTGAGAGGAGCAGCGGGGCCATTAACAGTGAGAGAGTGACAGGAGCAGCGGGGCCATTAACAGTGAGAGAAGGAGAGGAGCAGCGGGGACATTAACAGTGAGAGACTGAGAAGCAGTGGGGCCATTGCAAATGAGAGATTGAGAGGAGCAGTGGGGACATTAACAGTGAGAAGTGAGAAGCAGTTGAGCCATTAACAGTGAGATAGTGAGAGGAGCAGAGGGTTCATTAACAGTGAGAGAGTGAGAGGAGCAGTGGGGTCATTAACGGTGAGAGAGCGAGAGGAGCAGTGGGGTCATTAACAGTGAGAGAGTGACAGGAGCAGCGGGGCCATTAACAGTGAGAGAGTGACAGGAGCAGCGGGGCCATTAACAGTGAGAGACTGAGAAGCAGTTGAGCCATTAACAGTGAGACAGTGAGAGGAGCAGAGGTTCCATTAACAGTGAGAGAGTGAGAGGAGCAGCTGGGCCATTAACAGTGAGAAAGTGACAGGAGCAGCGGGGCCATTAACAGTGAGAGAGTGACAGGAGCAGCGGGGCCATTAACAGTGAGAGAGGGAGAGGAGCAGCGGGGCCATTAACAGTGAGAGAGGGAGAGGAGCAGTGGGAACATTAATAGTGAGAGAGTGAGAGGAGCATCCGGGCCATTAACAGTGAGAGAGTGACAGGAGCAGCCTCGCCTTTAACAGTGAGAGAGTGACAGGAGCAGCGGGGCCATTAACAGTGACACAGTGACAGGAGCAGCGGGGCCATTAACAGTGAGAGAGTGAGACGAGCAGCGGGGCCATTAAAAGTGAGAGAGGGAGAGGAGCAGCGGGGCCATTAACAGTGAGAGACTGAGAAGCAGTGGGGCCATTAACAGTGATAGAGTGAGAGGAGCAGTGGGGTCATTAACAGTGAGAGCGCGAGAGGACCAGTGGGGTCATTAACAGTGAGAGAGGGAGAGGAGCAGTTCGGCCATTAACAGTGAGAAAGGGAGAGGAGCAGAGGGGCCATTAACAGTGAGGGAGCCAGAGGAGCAGCGGGGCCATTAACAGTGAGAGAGTGAGAGGAGCAGCGGGGCCATTGGCAGTGAGAGAGGGAGAGGAGCAGAGGGGCCATTAACAGTGAGGAAGGGAGAGGAGCAGCGGGGTCATAAACAGTGAGAGAGCCACAGGAGCAACGGGGCCATTAACAGTGAGAGAGTGAGAGGAGCAGTGGGGCCATTAACAGTGAGAGAGCGAGGGGAGCAGCGGGGACATTAGGAGTGAGAGAGCGAGAGGAGCAGCGGGGCCATTAACTGTGAGAGAGTGACTGGAGCAGCGGGGCTATTACCAGTGAGAGAGTGACAGGAGCAGCGGGGCCATTAACCGTGAGAGAGCAAGAAGAGCAGCGGGGCCATTAACAGTGATGGAGGGAGAGGAGCAGCGGGGCTATTAACTGTGAGAGAGCAAGAGGAGCAGTGGGGCCATTATCAGTGAGAGAGCGAGAGGAGCAGCGGGGCCATTAACAGTGAGAGAGTGAGAGGAGCAGCGGGGCCATTACAGTGAGAGAGCAAGAGGAGCAGCGGGGTCATCAACAGTGAGAGAGTGACAGGAGCAGCGGGGCCATTAACAGTGAGAGAGTGACAGGAGCAGCGGGGCCATTAACAGTGAGAGAGGGAGAGGAGCAGCGGGGATATTAACAGTGAGAGACTGAGAAGCAGTTGGGGCATTAACAGTAAGAGAGTGAGAGAGCAGTGGGGCCATTAATAGTGAGAGAGGGAGAGGAGCAGCGGGGCAATAAACAGTGAGAGAGACTGAGGAGCAGCGGGGCCATTAACAGTGAGAGTCTGAGAGGAGCAGTGGGCCATTAACAGTGAGACAGCGAGAGGAGCAGCGGGGCCATTAACAGTGAGAGAGTGACAGGAGCAGCGGGGCCATTAACAGTGAGAGAGTGACAGGAGCAGCGGGGCCATTAACAGTGAGAGAGTGAGAGGAGCAGCGGGGCCATTAACAGTGAGAGAGCAAGAAGAGCAGCGGGGCCATTAACAGTAATGGAGGGAGAGGAGCAGCGGGGCTATTAACAGTGAGAGAGCGAGAGGAGCAGTGGGGCCATTAAGAGTGAGAGAGCGAGAGCAGCAGCGGGGCCATTAACAGTGAGTGAGGGATAGGAGCAGCGGGGCCATTAACAGTGAGAGAGGGAGAGTAGCAGCGGGGCCATTAACAGTGAGAGACTGACAGGAGCAGCGGGGCCATTATCAGTGAGAGAGTGACAGGACCAGTGGGGCCATTAACATTGAGAGAGGGAGAGGAGCAGCGGGGACATTAACAGTGAGAGACTGAGAAGCAGTGGGGCCATTAACAGTGAGAGAGTGAGAGGAGGAGTGGGGCCATTAACAGTGAGAAGTGAGAAGCAGTTGAGCCATTAACAGTGAGAGAGTGACAGGAGCAGCGGGGCCATAAACAGTGAGAGAGGGAGAGGAGCAGCGGGGACATTAACAGTGAGAGACTGAGAAGCAGTTGAGCCATTAACAGTGAGACAGTGAGTGGAGCAGCGGGTCCATTAACAGTGAGAGAGGGAGAGGAGCAGCGGGAACATTAACAGTGAGAGAGTGAGAGGAGCATCCGGGCCATTAACAGTAAGAGAGTGACAGGAGCAGCGGGGCCATTAACAGTGACACAGTGACAGGAGCAGCGGGGCCATTAACAGTGAGAGAGTGAGAGGAGCAGCGGGGCCATTAACAGTGAGAGAGCAAGAAGAGCAGCGGGGCCATTAACAGTGATGGAGGGAGAGGAGCAGCGGGGCTATTAACAGTGAGAGAGCGAGAGGAGCAGTGGGGCCATTAAGAGTGAGAGAGCGAGAGCAGCAGCGGGGCCATTAACAGTGAGTGAGGGATAGGAGCAGCGGGGCCATTAACAGTGAGAGAGGGAGAGTAGCAGCGGGGCCATTAACAGTGAGAGACTGACAGGAGCAGCGGGGCCATTATCAGTGAGAGAGTGACAGGACCAGTGGGGCCATTAACATTGAGAGAGGGAGAGGAGCAGCGGGGACATTAACAGTGAGAGACTGAGAAGCAGTGGGGCCATTAACAGTGAGAGAGTGAGAGGAGGAGTGGGGCCATTAACAGTGAGAAGTGAGAAGCAGTTGAGCCATTAACAGTGAGAGAGTGACAGGAGCAGCGGGGCCATAAACAGTGAGAGAGGGAGAGGAGCAGCGGGGACATTAACAGTGAGAGACTGAGAAGCAGTTGAGCCATTAACAGTGAGACAGTGAGTGGAGCAGCGGGTCCATTAACAGTGAGAGAGGGAGAGGAGCAGCGGGAACATTAACAGTGAGAGAGTGAGAGGAGCATCCGGGCCATTAACAGTAAGAGAGTGACAGGAGCAGCGGGGCCATTAACAGTGACACAGTGACAGGAGCAGCGGGGCCATTAACAGTGAGAGAGTGAGACGAGCAGCGGGGCCATTAACAGTGAGGGAGGGAGAGGAGTAGCGGGGCCATTAACAGTGAGACACTGAGAAGCAGTGGGGCCATTAACAGTGATAGAGTGAGAGGAGCAGTGGGGCAATTAACAGTGAGAAGTTAGAAGCAGTTGAGCCATTAACAGTGAGAGATTGAGTGGAGCAGAGGGGTCATTAACAGTGAGTGAGTGAGAGGAGCAGTGGGGTCATTAACAGTGAGAGCGCGAGAGGACCAGTGGGGTCATTAACAGTGAGAGAGGGAGAGGAGCAGTTGGGCCATTAACAGTGAGAAAGGGAGAGGAGCAGAGGGGCCATTAACAGTGAGGGAGCCAGAGGAGCAGCGGGGCCATTAACAGTGAGAGAGTGAGAGGAGCAGCGGGGCCATTGGCAGTGAGAGAGGGAAAGGAGCATTTGGGCCATTAACAGTGAGAGAGGGAGAGGAGCAGAGGGGCCATTAACAGAGAGGAAGGGAGAGGAGCAGCGGGGTCATAAACAGTGAGAGAGCCACAGGAGCAACGGGGCCATTAACAGTGAGAGAGTGAGAGGAGCAGTGGCGCCATTAACAGTGAGAGAGCGAGGGGAGCAGCGGGGCCATTAACAGTGAGAGAGCGAGAGGAGCAGCGGGGCCATTAACTGTGAGAGAGTGACAGGAGCAGCGGGGCTATTAACAGTGAGAGAGTGACAGGAGCAGCGGGGCCATTAACCGTGAGAGAGCAAGAAGAGCAGCGGGGCCGTTAACAGTGATGGAGGAAGAGGAGCAGCGGGGCTATTAACTGTGAGAGAGCAAGAGGAGCAGTGGGGCCATTAACAGTGAGAGAGCGAGAGGAGCAGCGGGGCCATTAACAGTGAGAGAGTGACAGGAGCAGCGTGGCCATTAACAGTGAGAGAGTGAGAGGAGCAGCGGGGCCATTTCAGTGAGATAGCAAGAGGAGCAGCGGGGTCATGAACAGTGAGAGAGTGACAGGAGCAGCGGGGCCATTAACAGTGAGAGAGTGACAGGAGCAGCGGGGCCATTAACAGTGAGAGAGGGAGAGGAGCAGCGGGGACATTAACAGTGAGAGACTGAGAAGCAGTTGGGGCATTAACAGTAAGAGAGTGAGAGAGCAGTGGGGCCATTAATAGTGAGAGAGGGAGAGGAGCAGCGGGGCAATAAACAGTGAGAGAGACTGAGGAGCAGCGGGGCCATTAACGGTGAGAGTCTGAGAGGAGCAGTGGGCCATTAACAGTGAGAGAGCGAGTGGAGCAGCGGGGCCATTAACAGTGAGAGAGTGACAGGAGCAGCGGGGCCATTCACAGTGAGAGAGTGACAGGATCAGCAGGCCTATTAACAGTGAGAGAGTGAGAGGAGCAGCGGGGCCATTAACAGTGAGAGAGCAAGAAGAGCAGCGGGGCCATTAACAGTGATGGAGGGAGAGGAGCAGCGGGGCTATTAACAGTGAGAGAGCGAGAGGAGCAGTGGGGCCATTAAGAGTGAGAGAGCGAGAGCAGCAGCGGGGCCATTAACAGTGAGAGAGTGACAGGAGCAGCGGGGCCGTTAACAGTGAAAGAGTGAGAGGAGCAGCGGGGCCATTTACAGTGAGAGAAGGATAGGAGCAGCGGGGCCATTAACAGTGAGAGAGGGAGAGTAGCAGCGGGGCCATTAACAGTGAGAGACTGACAGGAGCAGCGGGGCCATTATCAGTGAGAGAGTGACAGGACCAGTGGGGCCATTAACATTGAGAGAGGGAGAGGAGCAGCGGGGACATTAACAGTGAGAGACTGAGAAGCAGTGGGGTCATTAACAGTGAGAGAGTGAGAGGAGGAGTGGGGCCATTAACAGTGAGAAGTGAGAAGCACTTGAGCCATTAACAGTGAGAGAGTGACAGGAGCAGCGGGGCCATTAACAGTGAGAGAGGGAGAGGAGCAGCGGGGACATTAACAGTGAGAGACTGAGAAGCAGTTGAGCCATTAACAGTGAGACAGTGAGAGGAGCAGAGGGTCCATTAACAGTGAGAGAGTGAGAGGAGCAGTGGGGTAATTAACAGTGTGAGAGTGACAGGAGCAGCGGGGCCATTAACAGTGAGAGAGGGAGAGGAGCAGCGGGGCCATTAACAGTGAGAGAGGGAGAGGAGCAGCGGGAACATTAACAGTGAGAGAGTGAGAGGAGCATCCGGGCCATTAACAGTGAGAGAGTGACAGGAGCAGCGGGGCCATTAACAGTGAGAGAGTGACAGGAGCAGCGGGGCCATTAACAGTGACACAGTGACAGGAGCAGCGGGGCCATTAACAGTGAGAGAGTGAGACGAGCAGCGGGGCCATTAACAGTGAGGGAGGGAGAGGAGCAGCGGGGCCATTAACAGTGAGAGACTGAGAAGCAGTGGGGCCATTAACAGTGATAGAGTGAGAGGAGCAGTGGGGCCATTAACAGTGAGAAGTGAGAAGCAGTTGAGCCATTAACAGTGAGAGATTGAGTGGAGCAGAGGGCTCATTAACAGTGAGAGAGTGAGACGAGCAGCGGGGCCATTAACAGTGAGAGAGGGAGAGGAGCAGCGGGGCCATTAACAGTGAGAAGTGAGAAACAGTTGGGCCATTAACAGTGAGAGAGTGAGAGGAGCAGAGGGGCTATTAACAGTGAGAGAGTGAGAGGAGCAGTGTGGTCATTAACAGTGAGAGAGTGAGAGGAGCAGTGTGGTCATTAACAGTGAGAGAGTGAGAGGGGCAGTGGAGTCATTAACAGAGAGAGAGCGAGAATAGCAGCGGGGCCATTAACAGTGACAGAGTGAGAGGAGCAGCGGGGCCATTAACAGTGAGAGAGTGAGAAGAGCAGCGGGGCCATTAACAGTGAGAGAGTGACAGGAGCAGCGGGGCCATTAACAGTGAGAGAATGACAGGAGCAGCGGGGCCATTAACAGTGAGAGAGGGAGAGGAGCAGCGGGGACATTAACAGTGAGAGACTGAGAAGCAGTGGGGCCATTAACAGTGAGAGACTGAGAAGCAGTGGGGCCATTAACAGTGAGAGAGTGAGAGGAGCAGTGGAGCCATCTACAGTCAGAGAGGGAGAGGAGCAGCGGGGCCATTAACAGTGAGAAGTGAGAAACAGTAGGGCCACTAACAGTGAGAGAGTGAGAGGAGCAGAGGGGCTATTAACAGTGAGAGTGTGAGCGGAGCTGTGTGGTCATTAACAGTGAGAGAGCTAGAGGAGCAGTGGGGTCATTAACAGTGAGAGAGTGAGAAGGGCAGTGGGGTCATTAACAGTGAGAGAGTGAGAGGAGCAGCGGGGCCATTAACAGTGAGAGAGCGAGAGGAGCAGCGGGGCTATTAACAGTGAGAGAGTGAGAAGAGCAGCGGGGCCATTAACAGTGAGAGAGGGTGAGGAACAGCGGGGCCATTAACAGTGAGAGAGGGAGAGGAGCAGCGGGGCCATTAACAGTGTGAGAGTGAGAGGAGCAGCGGGGACATTAACAGTGAGAGAGTGAGAGGAGCAGCGGGGCCATTAACAGTGAGAGAGCGAGAGGATCAGCGGGGCCATTAACAGTGAGAGAGCGAAAGGAGCAGCGGGGCCATTAACAGTGAGAGAGCGAGAGGAGCAGCGGGGACATTAACAGTGAGAGAGCGAGAGGAGCAGCGTGGCCATTAACAGTGAGAGAGTGAGAGGAGCAGTGGGGCCATTAACAATGAGAACTGAGAAGCAGTTGAGCCATTAACGGTGAGAGAGTGAGTGGAGCAGAGGGGTCATTAACAGTGAGAGAGAGAGAGGAGCAGTGGGGTCATTAACAGTGAGAGAGGGAGAGGAGCAGTTGGGCCATTAACAGTGCGAAAGGGAGAGGAGCAGAGGGGCCATTAACAGTGAGAGAACGAGAGGAGCAGCGGGGCTATTAACAATGAGAGACTGAGAGGAGCAGCGGGGCTATTAACAGTGAGAGAGTGAAAGGAGCAGCTGGGAAATTAGCCGTGACAGTGAGAGGAGCAACAGGGCCATTAGCAGAGAGAGAGTGAGAGGAGCTGCGGGGAAATTAACTGTGAGAGAGGGTGAGGAGCAGCGGGGCCATTAACAGTGAGAGAGGGAGAGGAGCAGCGGCGCCATTAACAGTGTGAGAGCGAGAGGAGCAGCGGGGACATTAACAGTGAGAGAGGGAAAGGCGCAGCGGGGACATTAACAGTGAGAGAGGGAGAGGAGCAGCGGGGCCATTAACAGTGAGAGAGCGAGAGGAGCAGCGGGGCCATTAACAGTGAGAGAGCGAGAGGAGCAGCGGGGACATTAACAGTGAGGGACTGAGAAGCAGTGGGGCCATTTACAGTGAGAGAGTGAGAGGAGGAGTGGGGCCATTAACAGTGAGAAGTGAGAAGCAGTTGAGCCATTAACACTGAGAGAGTGAGAGGAGCAGAGGGGTCATTAACAGTGAGAGAGCGAGAGGAGCAGTGGGGTCATTAACTGTGAGAGAGCGAGAGGAGCATTGAGGTCATTAACTTTGAGAGAGTGAGAGGAGCAGTGGGGTCATTAACAGTGAGAGAGGAAGAGGTGCACCGGGGCCATTAACAGTGAGAGAGCGAGAGGAGCAGTGGCGTCATTAACAGTGAGAGAGTGAGAGGAGCAGTGGGGTCATTAACAGTGAGAGAGGGAGAGGAGCAGCGGGGCCATTAACAGTGAGAGAGCGAGAGGAGCAGCGGGGCCATTAACAGTGAGAGAGTGAGAGGAGCAGTGGGGCTATTAACAGCGAGAGAGCGAGAGGACGAGCGGGGCCATTAACAGTGAGACAGTGAGAGGAGCAGCGGGGCCATTAACAGTGAGAGAGTGACAGGAGCAGCGGGGCCATTAACAGAGAGAGAATGTCAGGAGCAGCGGGTCCATTAACAGTGAGAGAGGGAGAGGAGCAGCGGGGACATTAACAGTGAGAGAGGGAGAGGAGCAGCGGGGCCATTAACAGTGAGAAGTGAGAAACAGTTGGGCCATTAACAGTGAGAGAGTGAGAGGAGCAGAGGGGCTATTAACAGTGAGAGAGTGAGAGGAGCAGTGTGGTCATTAACAGTGAGAGAGTGAGAGGAGCAGTGTGGTCATTAACAGTGTGAGAGTGAGAGGGGCAGTGGAGTCATTAACAGTGAGAGAGGAAGAGGTGCACCGGGGCCATTAACAGTGAGAGAGTGAGATGAGCAGCGGGGCCATTAACAGTGAGAGAGCGAGAGGAGCAGCGGGGCTATTAACATTGAGAGAGTGAGAGGAGCAGCAGGGCCATTAGCAAAGAGAGAGTGAGAGGAGCTGCGGGGACATTAACGGTGAGAGAGGGAGAGGGACTGGAGCAGCGGGGCCATTAATAGTGAGAGAGGGAGAGGACCAGCGGGGCCAGTAACAGTGAGAGAGCGAGAGGAGCACCGGGGACATTAACAGTGAGAGAGTGAGAGGAGCAGCTGAGCCATTAATAGTGAGAGAGCAAGAGGAGCAGCGGGGCCATTAACAGTGAGAGAGCGAGAGGAGCAGCGGGGCCATTAATAGTGAGAGAGCGAGAGGAGCAGCGGGGCCATTAACAGTGAGAGAGTGACAGGAGCAGCGGGGCCATTAACAGTGAGAGAGGGAGAGGAGCAGCTGGGACATTAACAGTGAGAGAGTGACAGGAGCAGCGGGGCCATTAACAGTGAGAAGTGAGAAGCATTTGAGCCATTAACAGTGAGAGAGTGAGTGGAGCAGAGGGGTCATTAACAGTGAGAGAGGGAGAGGAGCAGTGGGGCCATTAACAGTGAGAAGTGAGAAGCAGTTGAGCCATTAACAGTGAGAGAGTGAGTGGAGCAGAGGGTTCATTAACAGTGAGAGACAGAGGATCAGTTGGTTCATTAACAGTGAGAGAGGGAGAGGAGCAGTTGGGCCATTAACAGTGAGAAAGGGAGAGGAGCAGAGGGGCCATTAACAGTGAGGGAGCCAGAGGAGCAGCGGGGCCATTAACAGTGAGAGAGTGACAGGAGCAGCGGGGCCATTAACAGTGAGAGAGTGAGAGGGGCAGCGGGGCCATTAACAGTGAGAGAGGGATAGGAGCAGCGGGGCCATTAACAGTGAGAGAGTGAGAGGAGCAGCGGGGCCATTAACAGTGAGAGAGTGACAGGAGCAGCGGGGCCATTAACAGTGAGAGAGGGAGTGGAGCAGCAGGGCCATAAACAGTGAGAGAGCCTCAGGAGCAGCAGGGCCATTAACAGTGAGAGGGTGTGAGGAGCAGTGGTGCCATTAACAGTGAGAGAGCGAGAGGAGCAGCGGGGCCATTAACAGTGAAAGAGTGACAGGAGCAGCGGGGCCATTAACTGTGAGAGAGTGACTGGAGCAGCGGGACTATTAACAGTGAGGGAGTGACAGGAGCAGCAGGGCCATTAACAGTGATGGAGCAAGAGGAGCAGCGGGGCCATTAACAGTGATAGCGGGAGAGGAGCAGCGGGGCTTTTAACTGTGAGAGAGCGAGAGGAGCAGTGGGGCCATTAACAGTGAGAGCGCGAGAGGGCAGCGGGGCCATTAACAGTGAGAGAGTGACAGGAGCAGCGGGGCCATTAACAGTGATCGAGTGAGAGGGGCAGCGGGGCCATTAACAGTGAGAGAGGGAGAGGAGCAGCGGGGACATTAACAGTGAGAGACTGAGAAGCAGTGGGGCCATTAACAGTGAGAAGGGAGAAGCATTTGAGCCATTAACAGTGAGAGAGTGAGTGGAGCAGAGGGGTCATTAACATTGAGAGAGAGAGAGAGGAGCAGTGGGGTCATTAACAGTGAGAGCGCGAGAGGACCAGTGGGGTCATTAACAGTGAGAGAGGGAGAGGAGCAGTTGGGCTATTAACAGTTGAGAAAGGGAGAGGAGCAGAGGGGCCATTAACAATGAGAGAGGCAGAGGAGCTGCGGGGCCATTAACAGTGAGAGAGTGAGTGGAGCAGCGGGGCCATTAACAGTGAGAGAGGGAGAGGAGCAGTGGGGCCATTAACAGTGAGAGAGCGAGAGGAGCAGCGGGGCCATTAATAGTGAGAGATGGAGAGGAGCAGCGGTGCCATTAACAGTGAGAGAGTGAGAGGAGCAGTGGGCCATTAACAGTGAGAGAGCGAGAGGAGCAGCGGGGCCATTAACAGTGAGAGAGTGACAGAAGCAGCGGGGCCATTAACAGTGAGAGAGGGAGAGGAGCAGCGGGGACATTAATAGTGAGAGACTGAGAAGCAGTGGGGCTATTAACAGTGACAGAGGGAGAGGAGCAGCGGGGACATTAATAGTGAGAGACTGAGAAGCAGTGGGGCCATTAACAGTGATAGAGTGAGAGGAGCAGTGGGGCCATTAACAGTGAGAAGTGAGAAGCAGTTGAGCCATTAACAGTGAGAGAGTGAGTGGAGCAGAGGGTTCATTAACAGTGAGAGAGAGAGAGGTGCCGTTGGTTCATTAACAGTGAGAGAGCGAGAGGTGCACCGGGGCCATTAACAGTGAGAGAGCGAGAGGAGCAGTGGCGTCATTAACAGTGAGATAGTGAGAGGAGCAGTGGGGTCATTAACAGTGAAAGAGGGAAAGGAGCAGCGGGGCCATTAACAGTGAGAGAGCGAGAGGAGCAGTGGGGCCATTAACAGTGAGAGAGTGAGAGGAACAGCGGGGCTATTAACAGCGAGAGAGGGAGAGGAGCAGCGGGGACATTAACAGTGAGAGAGTGACAGGAGCAGCGGGGCCATTAACAGTGAGAGAATGACAGGAGCAGCGGGGCCATTAACAGTGAGAGAGGGAGAGGAGCAGCGGGGACATTAACAGTGAGAGACTGAGAAGCAGTGGGGCCATTAACAGTGAGAGACTGAGAAGCAGTGGGGCCATTAACAGTGAGAGAGTGAGAGGAGCAGTGGGGCCATCTACAGTGAGAGAGGGAGAGGAGCAGCGGGGCCATTAACAGTGAGAAGTGAGAAACAGTTGGGCCACTAACAGTGAGAGAGTGAGAGGAGCAGAGGGGCTATTAACAGTGAGAGTGTGAACGGAGCTGTGTGGTCATTAACAGTGAGAGAGCTAGAGGAGCAGTGGGGTCATTAACAGTGAGAGAGTGAGAAGGGCAGTGGGGTCATTAACAGTGAGAGAGTGAGAGGAGCAGCGGGGCCATTAACAGTGAGAGAGCGAGAGGAGCAGCGGGGCTATTAACAGTGAGAGAGTGAGAAGAGCAGCGGGGCCATTAACAGTGAGAGAGGGTGAGGAGCAGCGGGGCCATTAACAGTGAGAGAGTGACAGGAGCAGCGGGGCCATTAACTGTGAGAGAGTGACTGGAGCAGCGGGACTATTAACAGTGAGGGAGTGACAGGAGCAGCAGGGCCATTAACAGTGATGGAGCAAGAGGAGCAGCGGGGCCATTAACAGTGATAGCGGGAGAGGAGCAGCGGGGCTTTTAACTGTGAGAGAGCGAGAGGAGCAGTGGGGCCATTAACAGTGAGAGCGCGAGAGGAGCAGCGGGGCCATTAACAGTGAGAGAGTGACAGGAGCAGCGGGGCCATTAACAGTGATCGAGTGAGAGGGGCAGCGGGGCCATTAACAGTGAGAGAGGGAGAGGAGCAGCGGGGACATTAACAGTGAGAGACTGAGAAGCAGTGGGGCCATTAACAGTGAGAAGGGAGAAGCATTTGAGCCATTAACAGTGAGAGAGTGAGTGGAGCAGAGGGGTCATTAACATTGAGAGAGAGAGAGAGGAGCAGTGGGGTCATTAACAGTGAGAGCGCGAGAGGACCAGTGGGGTCATTAACAGTGAGAGAGGGAGAGGAGCAGTTGGGCTATTAACAGTTGAGAAAGGGAGAGGAGCAGAGGGGCCATTAACAATGAGAGAGGCAGAGGAGCTGCGGGGCCATTAACAGTGAGAGAGTGAGTGGAGCAGCGGGGCCATTAACAGTGAGAGAGGGAGAGGAGCAGTGGGGCCATTAACAGTGAGAGAGCGAGAGGAGCAGCGGGGCCATTAATAGTGAGAGATGGAGAGGAGCAGCGGTGCCATTAACAGTGAGAGAGTGAGAGGAGCAGTGGGCCATTAACAGTGAGAGAGCGAGAGGAGCAGCGGGGCCATTAACAGTGAGAGAGTGACAGAAGCAGCGGGGCCATTAACAGTGAGAGAGGGAGAGGAGCAGCGGGGACATTAATAGTGAGAGACTGAGAAGCAGTGGGGCTATTAACAGTGACAGAGGGAGAGGAGCAGCGGGGACATTAATAGTGAGAGACTGAGAAGCAGTGGGGCCATTAACAGTGATAGAGTGAGAGGAGCAGTGGGGCCATTAACAGTGAGAAGTGAGAAGCAGTTGAGCCATTAACAGTGAGAGAGTGAGTGGAGCAGAGGGTTCATTAACAGTGAGAGAGAGAGAGGTGCCGTTGGTTCATTAACAGTGAGAGAGCGAGAGGTGCACCGGGGCCATTAACAGTGAGAGAGCGAGAGGAGCAGTGGCGTCATTAACAGTGAGATAGTGAGAGGAGCAGTGGGGTCATTAACAGTGAAAGAGGGAAAGGAGCAGCGGGGCCATTAACAGTGAGAGAGCGAGAGGAGCAGTGGGGCCATTAACAGTGAGAGAGTGAGAGGAACAGCGGGGCTATTAACAGCGAGAGAGGGAGAGGAGCAGCGGGGACATTAACAGTGAGAGAGTGACAGGAGCAGCGGGGCCATTAACAGTGAGAGAATGACAGGAGCAGCGGGGCCATTAACAGTGAGAGAGGGAGAGGAGCAGCGGGGACATTAACAGTGAGAGACTGAGAAGCAGTGGGGCCATTAACAGTGAGAGACTGAGAAGCAGTGGGGCCATTAACAGTGAGAGAGTGAGAGGAGCAGTGGGGCCATCTACAGTGAGAGAGGGAGAGGAGCAGCGGGGCCATTAACAGTGAGAAGTGAGAAACAGTTGGGCCACTAACAGTGAGAGAGTGAGAGGAGCAGAGGGGCTATTAACAGTGAGAGTGTGAGCGGAGCTGTGTGGTCATTAACAGTGAGAGAGCTAGAGGAGCAGTGGGGTCATTAACAGTGAGAGAGTGAGAAGGGCAGTGGGGTCATTAACAGTGAGAGAGTGAGAGGAGCAGCGGGGCCATTAACAGTGAGAGAGCGAGAGGAGCAGCGGGGCTATTAACAGTGAGAGAGTGAGAAGAGCAGCGGGGCCATTAACAGTGAGAGAGGGTGAGGAGCAGCGGGGCCATTAACAGTGAGAGAGGGAGAGGAGCAGCGGGGCCATTAACAGTGTGAGAGTGAGAGGAGCAGCGGGGACATTAACAGTGAGAGAGGGAAAGGCGCAGCGGGGACATTAACAGTGAGAGAGTGAGAGGACCAGCGGGGCCATTAACAGTGAGAGAGCGAGAGGATCAGCGGGGCCATTAACAGTGAGAGAGCGAAAGGAGCAGCGGGGCCATTAACAGTGAGAGAGCGAGAGGAGCAGCGGGGACATTAACAGTGAGAGAGCGAGAGGAGCAGCGGGGACATTAACAGTGAGAGAGCGCGAGGAGCAGCGGGGCCATTAACAGTGAGTGAGCGAGAGGAGCAGTGGGGCCATTAACAATGAGAACTTAGAAGCAGTTGAGCCATTAACAGTGAGAGAGTGAGTGGAGCAGAGGGGTCATTAACAGTGAGAGAGAGAGAGGAGCAGTGGGGTCATTAACGGTGAGAGCGCGATAGGACCAGTGGGGTCATTAACAGTGAGAGAGGGAGAGGAGCAGTTGGGCCATTAACAGTGCGAAAGGGAGAGGAGCAGAGGGGCCATTAACAGTGAGAGAACGAGAGGAGCAGCGGGGCTATTAACAGTGAGAGAGGGAGAGGAGCAGCGGGGCCATTAACAGTGAGACAGTGAGAGGAGCAGCGGGGCCATTAACAGTGAGAGAGTGACAGGAGCAGCGGGGCCATTAACAGTGAGAGAGTGACAGGGGCAGCGGGGACATTAACAGTGAGAGAGGGAGAGGAGCAGCGGGGACATTAACAGTGAGAGACTGAGAAGCAGTGGGGCCATTAACAGTGAGAGACTGAGAAGCAGCGGGGCCATTAACATTGAGAGAGTGAGAGGAGCAGTGGGGCCATCTACAGTGAGAGATGGAGAGGAGCAGCGGGGCGATTAACAGTGAGAAGTGAGAAACAGTTGGGCCATTAACAGTGAGAGAGTGAGAGGAGCAGTGGGGCTATTAACAGTGAGAGAGTGAGAGGAGCAGTGGGGTCATTAACAGTGACAGAGCTAGAGGAGCAGTGGGGTCATTAACAGTGAGAGAGTGAGAGGGGCCGTTGGGTCATTAACAGTGAGAGAGTGAGAGGAGCTGCGTGGCCATTAACAGTGAGAGAGCGAGAGGAGCAGCGGGGCCATTAACAGTGAGAGAGTGAGAAGAGCAGCGGGGCCATTAACAGTGAGAGAGTGAGAGGAGCAGCGGGGACATTAACAGTGAGAGATTGAGAAGAGCAGCGGGGCCATTAACAGTGAGAGAGCGAGAAGAGCAGCGGGGCCATTAACAGTGAGAGAGTGATAGGAGCAGCGGGGACATTAACAGTGAGAGATTGAGAAGAGCACCGGGGCCATTAACAGTGAGAGAGCGAGAGGAACAGCGGGGCTATTAACAGTCAGAGAGTGAGAGGAGCAGCGGGGCCATTAACAGTGAGATAGTGAGAAGAGCAGCGTGGCCATTAACACTGAGAGAGCGAGAGGAGCAGCGGGGCTATTAACAGTGAGAGAGTGAGAGGAGCAGCGGGGAAATTAGCCTTGAGAGTAAGAGGAGCAGCAGGGCCATTAACAGTGAGAGAGGGAGAGGATCTGCAGGGACATTAACAGTGAGAGAGTGAGAGCAGCAGCGGGGCCATTAACAGTGAGAGAGCGAGAGGAGCAGCGGGGCCATTAACAGTGAGAGAGTGAGAGGAGCAGCGGGGCCATTAACAGTGAGTGAGCGAGTGGAGTAGTGGGTCCATTAACAGTGAGAGAGTGAGAGGAGAAGCGGGGCCATTAATAGTGAGAGAGCGGGAGGAGCAGCGGGGCCATCAACAGTGATAGAGCGAGAGGAACAGTGGGGCCTTTAACAGTGAGAGAGTGAGACGAGCTTTGGAGCCTTTAACATTGAGAGAGTGAGAGGAGCTTCAGGGCCATTAATAGCTAGAGAGCGAGAAGAGCAGTGGGGCCAATAATAGGGAGAGAGCGAGAGGAGCAGCGGGGCCATTAACAGTGATAGAAGGAGCGGAGCAGCGGGGCCATTAACAGTGAGAGAGTGAGAGGAGCAGAGGGGCCTTTAACAGTAAGAGAGCGAGAGACGATTGAGAGACCATTTAAGAATGCTAATTGGTGAATAGGATTTGTCAGTATGTCTCGTCTTTAAAGTAACAGTAAGGGCTTTAGTTTGTTTTTGTGTCTCGAGTCTTTTTCTTTGTTTTTTTCCGTTATCCTTGAAAATAACTTGTTAATTGTAAGATCGATTCTGGTGTGTAAAAAAATTACAATAAAGTATAAAGAGCAAGAACGCTACAGTAATTAATTAAATAATTAAATAAAATATGATAGTGATGGCAGGGCGGGTGATGTGTTGCTGCTACAGAATGTGGGTCCTGCTGCACAACAAGGTGACCCAGAGTGAAAACATCTGTTGTAAATCTTTGCTGCTCAAGGAACTTTGGATCTGAGTTAAGGAGCTGGAGTCCGAGCTGCAGACATTGCACCACATCAGGGAGGGGGAAAGCTATCTGGATGTTTTTCTCTAGGAGGCAGGCACCCCCCTCAGATTAGGTCATTCATTTGTGGTCTGTGATCAGGGACAGGACGGTGTGACTGCAGATGAAGCAGGTGTGGGGACCCAGGGGGTAGAGTGTGAGGAGCCTTGGCCCCTGCAAATGTTCAACAGATACAAGGTTCTTGCAAGCTGTATGGACGAGAGCGGGGACTGCAGGGAGGATGAGCAAACTGACCACGGCACCATGGTGCAGGGAGCCATTCAAGTGGAGAGGAAATAGAAATGTAGTAGTGGTAGGGGGCAGTATAATTAGGGGGATAGGTACTGTTCTCTGCAGCCGTGAGCGTGAGTCCCGAAGGCTGTTGACTGCCTGGTGCCAGGGTTAAAGACATCTCCTCAGGGCTGGAGAGGAATTTGGGTTGAGAGGGGAGGGATCCAGTTGTCGTCATCCGTATTGGTACCAGGGACATTGATAGGACTAGAAAGGAGGTTCTGCTGAAAGAATTTGAACAGCTGAGCTAAATTAAAAAGCAGAACCTCCAAGGTTATAATCTCAGATTACTGCCTGAGCTATGGGCAAACTGGCATAGGGTAAATAAAGTCAAGGAGTTAAATGTGTGGCTCAAAGATTGGTGTGGAAAGAATGGGTTTCAGTTCATGGGGCACTGGCATTAGTGCTGGGGTAGAAGGGAGCTGTTCTGGTGGGATGGGCTTCACTTGAACTATGCTGGGACCAGCCTCCTTGTGAACTGAATGATTAGGGTTGTAGAGAGGGCTTTAAGCTAAATAAGCAGGAAGGGTTCTGGAGTGGGGATACGTAGGCTTACAAGACAAAAGGATGTGGCAGCATTGCAGGGCAGCTATTTAGGTATTGATACCCAGAGTGTGACAGGAAGGGACAGAGTGTACAAACATTAAAAAAAAGCAGCAATTAGGGTCAAAGGAGGAAAAAATGGTAAAAAGGCAAAATTAATGGCTCTTTACTTAAATGCACATAGTATTTGGAACAAAATAAATGAATTAACGGCATAAATAGAGGTTAATGGGTATGATCTTATAGCCATTACGGAGAAGTGGTTACAAGGAGATCAAAGCTGGGAACTAAAAATTCAGGTATGTGACTTTTTGAAAGGACGGGCAGGAAAGAAATGGTAATGGGGTAGCTTTGTCAGCCCGAGATGGAATAAGTATGATAGCAAGAAATGATCTAGGATCGGAAGATATGTGGACCATTTGGTTGGAGGTGAGAAATAACAAGGGGCAAAAGACACTGGTGGGAGTAGCCTATATAGCCCCCCCACCAACAGTAGCTATACAGTAGGACAGAGAATAAATCAGGAGATAACGAGGGCATGTAAAAAAGGCAGTACATTAATCATAGGTGACTTTAATCTTCATGGAGATTGGGAAAATCAAACTGGCAGAGGTAGCCACGAGCAAGAATTCATAGAGTGTATGAGGGACAGTTCCCTAGGACAATATGTTGTGGATCCAACGAGGGATCAGGCTAATTTGGATCTGGTAATGTGTAGTGAAACAGGTTTAATAAATGACCTCAGAGTAAAAGATCCCCCAGGAAACAGTGACCATAACATGGTAGAATTTAGCCTTCAGATTGAAAGTGAGAAACTTGGGTTGGAAACAACTGTATTAAAGTTAAGTAAGGGTAATTACAAAGGAATGAGTGCAGAGTTGGCTGGAGTGGACTGGGAAAGGAGTTTAGCAGAAAAGGCGATTGATGAACAATGGCAGACGTTTAAGAAAATAGTTCATGACTCACAACAAAGATATATCCCAGTGAGAAAGAAGAATTCTAGGAGGGGGATAAACCTACCATGGCTAACCAAGGAAGTTAAGGATAGTATCAAATTGAAAGAAAAAAACAATGTGGCAAAGATTAGTGGTAAGCCAGAGGATTGGGAAAATTTTAAAAACCAACAAAATATGACCAAAAAAATAACAAAGAGGGAGAAAATAAACTTTGAGGGTAAACTAGCAAGTAATATAAAAACAGACAGTAAGACCTTCTTTAAATATATAAAAAGGGAGAGAGAGGCCAAAGTGCACATCAGCCCCTTAGAGAATGAGGTTGGGGAAATAATAATGGTGAGCCAGGAAATGGCAGAGGAGTTGAATAAATACTTTGCATCAGTCTTCACAGTAGAAGACATTAATAGCATTCCAAAAATACTAAATAATCAAGGGGCAAAAGAAGAGGTGGGGGCGGGGAATAAATACAGTAACTATCATTAGAGAAAAAGTACTAGGGAAACTAATGGGGCTAAAGGCCGTTAAGTCCCCTGGTCCTGATGGGTTGCATCCTGGGATATTAAAGGAAGTAGCTACTCAAATAGTGGATGCACTGGTAGTAATCTTCCAAGAATCCTTAGATTTTGGAAAAGTGTCACAAGATCGGAAAAGTGCCTTATTCAAAAAGGGAGGGAGACAAAAAACAAGAAACTATAGGCCAGTTAGCTTAACATCTGTCACTGGGAAAATGTTAGAGTCTATTATAAAGGATGTAATAGCGGAGCATTTAGAAATGCATAATCTAATCAAGCAGTGTCAGCATGGCTTCATGAAGGGGAAGTCATGCCTGACAAATTTATTAGAATTCTTTGAGGAAGTAACAAGCAGGATAGATAAAGGGGAACCAGTAGATTTAATATATTTGGATTTCGAAAAAGCATTTGCTAAGGTATCGCACATAAGGCTGCTTAATAAGATAAGAGCCCATGGTGTTGCGGGTAGTATATTAGCATGGATAGAGGATTGGCTAAGCAATAGAAGACAGAGAGCTGGGATAAGGGGGTCATTTTCAGGATGGCAACCTGTAACTAGTGGAGTGCCACAGAGATCAGTGCTGGGGCCACAATTATTTACAATATATATTAATGACTTAGATGAGGGAAGTGAATGTACTATTGCCAAGTTTGCGAATGACACAAAAATAGGTGGGAAGACAAGTGATGAAGATGACACAAAGAGTTTACAGAAGGATATAGACAGGCTAAGTGAGTGGGCAAAAACTTGGCGGATGGAATATGATGTGGGAAAATATGAGGTTTTGGCAGGAAAAATAGAGGAGCTGAATATTATTTAAATGGAGAAAGACTGCAGAAAGCTGCAGCACAGAGGAATTTGGGAGTCCTTATGCATGAATCCCAAAAAGCTAACATACAAGTTCAGCAGGTAATAGGTAAGGCAAATGAAATGTTGGCCTTTATTTCAAAGGGAATGGAGTATAAAAATAGGGAAGTCTTGCTAAAACTATACAAGGCACTAGTTAGACCACAGCTAGAATACTGTGAACAGCTTTGGTCCCCTTATCTAAGGAACGATATACTGGCATTGGAGGCAGCCCAGAGAAGGTTCACTAGGTTGATCCTGGGTATGGAGGAATTTTCTTATGAGGAGAGGTTGAGTAGGTTGGGCCTGTTCTCATTAGAGTTTAGAAGAATGAGAGGCAATCTTATTGAAACGTATAAGATTCTTAGGGGGCATGACAGGCTAGATACTGAGAGGTTGTTTCCCCTTGTGGGACAGTCTAGGACCAGAGGGCATAATCTCAGAGTGAGGGAGCTCCCATTTAAGACAGAGATGAGGAGGAATTTCTTCTCTCAGAGGATGATGACTCTGTGGAATTCTTTACCACAGGGGGTTGTCGAGGCTGGGTCATTAAGTGTATTCAAGGCTGAGATAGACAGATTTTTAATCAGTAAGGGAATCGAGGGTTATGGAAAAATGCAGGAAAGTGGAGTTGAAGATTATCAGATCAACCATGATCTCATTGAATGGCGGAGCAGACTCGATGGGCAGGATAGCCCACTTCTGCTCCTATGTCCTATGGTCTTATGGTCTGAGGCTGCAAAAGCCCATTCGGCTGAAGGACATCATGTTAGCATCCAATCAGGATATTTGGGCCCACACAAGGGACACCTGCGGTGCTATTTAAAAGTAGCAATGCTATGCTGGCTGTGCAAGAAACGGCCAGAGACGCACTGTACAGGTGAAAATAGGCAGCAGGCCTCCATTGCGCCTTCAGAGTCTGAATGATCAGGAGCAGTTTGAGATGGAAAATGAAAGAAAGAATTAAAAAACACTTACATGAGGGCATATGAATTAGATGCAGGAGTAGGCCATTCGGCCCCTTGAGTTTGCTCCACCATTTGATAACATCATATCTGATCTGATTGTGGCCTTAACTCCACTTTCCTGTCAGCCCCCGATACCCTTTGACTCCCTTGTCAATCCAGAACCTAGGGAACTGATGACTCTACTTCCACTGCTCTCTGGGGAAGAGAATTCCACAGACTAACAATCCTATGAGAGAAAAAAATTCTCCTCATCTCCGTCTTAAATGGGAGGCCCCTTAATTTTAAACTGTGTCCCTATTTCTACTCTCTTACAAGAGGAACATCCTCTTAGCACCCGCCCTGTCAAGTCCCCTCAGGATCTTATGGGCTGAATTTTGTGTCCCACGGGTGAATGCACGCCAGACCCAAATGGGAGTGAAATGATGTACGATGACGCCAGGCGAGCATCCACTGGGCATCCACCATCTGCCACCTAATGGACGACTCCAGAGGCTCATCATCAGCCTTCAACTGACCATTGTCCTAGTCCCCAGCAGTCCTCTGACTGCCGGCGCCCTGGGCACTCTCCGCCTCTGCCTGTACCTCAAGCGGCTGTGAAGTGCCCTCAGCAATGTGCACCGAGATACTAACTGCCAAACTAATGCCCACCGAGGTGCTGGTGTCTGCATTGGTGCCTGCTTCAGAGAGCGGGTGTGACGCAGGTGATAGTGACACCCGATGGTCCTCTGGCATCAGGGATAGACCTTCGGGGTCTGCAGATGGGACGCCTGCTGGTGAACCTAAAAGGGAGAAGGAGACATGTCATTAGTTAAAGTCATCAGACTGTCACTGTGCATGCCAGGCCCCCTGGTGAGACAATGGAGATCTGCATCTTGGTGCCATCATCTTTCAATGATCAATGGGGACTCCAGGTTTGAGGCTCACATCAATGAAGACACTACACTAGAATGGTTGCACAAGCTGGAAGCCTCACCTCTGCGCACTGCAATCTCACCTTCGTCTGGCACCCCCGCCTCTCCATGCCCTGTTGCATGTGGAGCGTTCCAGCTCTCAAGCCAGAGGGCATCCTGCTCGTACCTGCTGAAGCAGCAGGAGGCTGGACTGCCCTCCACCTGTACGTGCCCTCCCTGCCTGTTTATGGCTTGACTTCTCCTGAAAGGACAGGGGAGCATTGACTAGTCCACTCTCTACCTGCAGCGCCCTTGCAACCTGGCCAACCCCACCTGAGGAACACCTTGCAGGGCACATCCGAGTCATGTCCCTCGAGCCGCAAGGCACTCAGTCCAAGCAGCCAGGGCTCAGCCCTTTGACCAGCTCCAGAGTCATTGACAGTTGGCACTCAGACTCTAGCACCCCTGAGGTCCACAGGGGTACGGCAACACCTTAACACTTCTGCACACTGACCAATGCCAACACGGTACTCACCCTTCCTGAGCGCAGCAGGTCATTGAACCGCTTCTGGCACTGCACCCATGTGCACCGCACCACATCATGGCTGCTCACCCAGGCTGCCACCTCCTCCCATGCCCTATCGGTGAGGTGCGGTGGCCTCCTCCTCGCATCTCTGGGGAGAAAGGTGTCCCTCCTGGCAGCCACCCCCTCCAGCAAGATGGTGAGGCGCTCATCCGAAAATCTGGGGGACCGAGTGCCCACCCGACCTACCCTCCCGCCTCGCGTTTGCTGCTGCACTCGAGTGCATCATCTGAAAGGCAGGCAGACGTCCTTCCCTGGCAGCCTTTCTGTGCCTGCCTGGCCCTTCTTTATTTCGTCCTCTGGGTCACTATTGGACCTGGTGGCAAACAGGCCCTCACCCCCACTCGGCCCTTGCTGGCCAGCGACGAGCTGTGTTACATGTTGGTGCCAGCGTGAAATCACGGTCAGGGCCCGATCACCGGCGGTGGCCAGTTTCGCGGTCGCTTCCAGCCTGTCCACCACACCCACCCAACGAGGGCAAAATCCAGCCCTATATGTTTCAATAATGTCACCTTTCATTCTTCTAAACTCCAATGGTTACAGGCCCAACCTGTACATCCTTTCCTCATAAGATAACCCCTTCATCCCAGGAATAGGTCGAGTGACCCTTCTCTGAACTGCTCGCAATGCAATTATAACCTTTCTTCAGTAAGGAGACCAAAACTGTACACAATACTCAAAATGTGGTCTCACCAACACCCTGTACACTTGTAGCAGAGCAACCCTACTTTTATATTCCTTGCCCTTGCAATTAATAACAACATTCCATTTGCCTTCCTAATCACTTGCTGTAACTGCATACTAATTTTTTGTGATTCATGTACCAGGATGCCCAGATTCCTCTGTACCGTAAAGTTCTGCAATCTCTCTCCATTTAAATAATATGCTGCAGTTCTATTCTTCCTCCCAAAGTGGACAAGTTCACATTTTCCCACATTATACTCCATCTGCCAGTTTTTTGCCTACTCGCTTAACCTATCTAAATCCCTTTGTAATGTCCTCTTCACAATTTACTTTATCTACATTTCTTAGCGTTAACAACCACAAATTTGGCCCTTTCATTCAAGTCATTTATATAGATTATAAATAGTTCAGGCCCAGCACTGATCCCTGCGGTACTTCACTAGTTACAGCTTGACAATCTGAAAGTGACCCATTTTTCCCTTCTCTCGGTTTCCTGTTAGATAACCAATGCTCTATCCATGATAATATGTTACCCCCTGCACCATGAGCTCTAATTTTGTCTAGTAATCTTTGATGTGCACCTTATCAAACGCCTTTTAGAAATCCAAGTACACCACATCTACAGTTTCCCCTTTATCCACGTTACTTGTTATTTCCTCAAAAAATTCTCATAAATTAGTTAAACATGATTTCCCTTTCACAAAACTATGTTGACTCTGCCTAATTGCATAAAGATTTTCTAAGTGCCCTGCTATAATCCCCTTAATAATAGATTCTAGCATTTTCCCTATGACAGATGTCATAACTGGACTGTAGTGTCTTGCTTTCTGTCTCTCTCCTTTCTTGAATAGAGGAGCTACATTTGCTATTTTCCAATCTGATGGGGCCTTTCCTGTTTCCAGAATCAAAAGAATTTTGAAAAATTACAACCAATGCAACTATTATCTCCACTTTTTTTAGAATGCTAGAATGAAGCCCATTAGGCCTGGTGACTTGTCAGCCTTTGGTTCTAATGGTTTTCTCAGTACCCTTTCCTAATGATTGTAATTGTTTAAGCTCTCCCATCCCTTTCACCTCTTGATTTACAAGTATTTCTGGGATGTTATTTGTGTCCTCTACAGGAAAGACAGACACAAAATATCTGTTCAATGCTTCTGCTGTTTTTTTATTTCCCATTATTAATTCTCCAGACTCACTCTCTAGAGGACCCACACTCACTGTAGTTACTCTTTTCCTTTTTAAATAATTGTAGAAACTCTTAATATCTGTTTTTAATATTTCTAGCTAGCTTTCTCTCATACTCTAATTTCTCCCTTTTAGTCATTCTTTGCTGGTTTTTAAATTCTGTCCAATCTTCTGACCAACCACTAATCTCCACTGAACTGTACATGTTTTTATTCAAGTTGACACTCTCTGATCTATCTAGATACAGCTATACAGCATCTTTCACATCCTCAGACTCCCCAAAGAGCTTCACATCCAACAAAGTACTTCGTGAAGTTTAATGTCAGAAACATGGAAACCAATTTGTGCACAAGTTCCCATAAAGAACAATGTGATAATGACCAGATAATCTGTTCAGTGCTCTTACTTCAGGGATAAATATTGACCAGGACACCAAGGAGAACTTTCTTGTTCTTGTTCAAATTGGAATCTTTTACACCAACCTGAGAGGCAGAGAGGCCTTGCTTACACATCTCATTCTGAAAAACAGCATCTCCAACAGTGCAGCATTCCCTCAGTACTGTGCTCAGAGTAAGAACCGAGATTATGTGCTCAAGCTTCTGGAGCTGGATTTGAACCGACAACCTTCTGACTCAGAGGTGACAGTGCTGCGCTGAGGGGGAAGATATTGCTGGCTGAAGCATCAGGAGAGGTTACCCTTCAGCATAACAGTTTAGGGACCCAAATATCACAGGCCCTGTTAAAAGAAGGATGCTTGTGGATCATCAAACAAATGTGCAGGTATTGGAGTTAATGAGATTAAGCAACAGATGAATTGTTATTTGAATTAGTCCAGTGCCTGTGTCTGCAATACTCTCTTGGCATTGCAGTCCACCAAGGTGTACATGGAAGATATACATCTTCCTGGAATATCTGTAGCAGAGGAACATTGGAACAGGAGTAGGCCTCTCAAGCCTGTGCCACTCGTCAATTGGATCATGGCTGATCTATTTCTTAACTCCAGTTACCTGTCTTCGTTCTAGACCCACAGAGGTTGACTCTTAAATGCCCTCTAAACAAGGGCAATTAGGGAGGCAATAAATGCTGGCCTATCCAGTGACGCCCACATTCCATGAATGAATTTAAAAAACCCATAATACCCTTACCCAACAAATATCTATCAATCTTGGTTTAGAAATCCACCAATGGAAATAATTCCTCTCTATCAAGCCAATCAAATTCTTTGATCATCCAATAGAGAGAAGGCAGAAGTATTAAATAATTACTTTGCTTTGCTATTTATATGGATCAGGGGATATGACATTGAATGATGAGATGAGAAATGAGACAAGTGCATTTAAAATAAAAAAGGGATGTATTGAACAAAGTAAACAAACTCAAAGAAGACTAAACCCCTATTCCAGATGGATTGCATCCATGTATTTTAAAAGAATCTAAGGAAGAGCTAGCAGAGGCATTACAACTCATATTTAATAATTTATTAGAAAACAATGTAGTGCCACAGGACTGTAATTCTTATATTTAAGAAGCGGGGGCAGAACATGTCCAGGGAATTATAGACCATTCAGCTTAATATCAGTGGTCAGGAAAATAATTGAATCCTTACTAAAGGAGAAATCGGAATGCTGTCTAGGATACTGGTCATTACTGGTTGTCTTATTACAGCCCCTGGAGTTACAGTAGATCATGTTCCTTGAGAATGGGAAACCTACTGTTCAGCTATTTGCTGAACTAAGTCATCAGTAATTGTAACGAGCTTTGCTTGCTCCAGTTCAGCCAAAGACACTGGTAGCTTTCTGTAAAGTAAACGATTAACTCTAATGACAGCTACTGAGCATATGCATAAGGAGCCATGTCACAGTGATGTCAGTTAGAGAGATGATGATGTGAAGCATCTTAGAGAGTAGCTCCAGCTATATCTTGGTCTTATTTAACCTTTGTAAATAGTTAGCATGTAACTAAATGTGTTTTCAACAAACGACCATTACCTCCAACAAGATCTCTTCCACACTAAGAAGCTAATGAATTCCAAGTGCAGAATTTTATGGCTCCATCAGGGTTGGGGGGGCAGGGTAAAATGCAGTGAGTGCCTATCTTTTCCTCATCTTCAGCAGTGTCTTTAGGAATTTCTTCATTCTTCCTTTCATCTACCAGATTCATCCCTTGCTCAAGTGTTAAATGCTTTTCCTGTCATCACAGCAGCAGTGAATGATACAACTGCAAAGTTCTTCATAGGAGCCGAAAGTGCCTCATTCTTTCAAGCTGGTGCTTTCACCTTTCCCCAGTGTGCAACACAGAAGAAGATGAGCAGGAGAATTTCAGTTCACTGTCTTCCTTTTCAAGGGGTTGTGATCGGTCCAGTCTTGGAGGGTTCTCTCTTGAATCAGCTTTTCCATGATTCGTCTTCACTATCTTTACATTCAGGTCACGGTAAATGTCACAGCCCAAGAGCCAGCTGCCGTGAGAAGCTGCTATCCCACTCCACCAATGCGTTTGCCTTCCAAGGAAATGATAAGGGAACTCATACATTCTACATAGCCTCCAAGAGAGCCAAGGACTCTATTGAGGATTAATGCCTTTGGCAAAAGTGACTTGCCGGGGGGAGGTCGGGGGGTGCGGTGTGGAGTAGGAGTTGGATGCAAACTGTGAATAGTACATGAGGATAACAGTTTGTGGGAAGAATGAACTTGCGGGGAGAAATAGAGTAAAGGGCTAACTCTAATATAGCTCCTGAGCATGTGCGCAAAGAGCAATGTCACAGTGATGTTACTCAGAGAGATGATGACTGAAAAGCATCTTAGAGAGTAGCTCCAGCTATGTCTTGGTCTTACTTAACCTTTGTAAATAGTTAGTGTGTAAATAAACATGTTTCCAACAAAAGACCATTGCCTCCAGCAAGACCTCTTCTCCAGTAAGAAACTAACGAATCCTGAGATAAAACCACAATAACAGAACTTCCAACCATACACACTTGTATGTGTATATGAACTTTCTATTTGTCCTTGCAATGCTCTCAGCTTTTACAGAAGTAAAGATGCTACTGTATTCAAAAGGATTATTGATGGTTGGGTGAGGGTGGTGCAAGACAGGCGAGCATGATGTACCACAACAGCAGATCTCCTGGTAGAAGTAGCTACAAGCAGAGAGAGAGAGAAAGAGACTAAAGGAGAGAATAGAAGACCATCTAGAAAAGAGAAATATAATGAATAATTGGCATGGATTTTAAAAGGGAAAGTCCTCCTTGAACAACTTCATTGAATTATTTGACGATATAACAGAGAGGGTAGCCAATGTAGTAGATGTAACTTATCTGGATTTTGAAAAGGCCTTTGATAAGATGCCCCACAATAGTCTAATGAATAAAGTTGGAGAATGTTGAGTCGGGGGCAAGTGGCAGAAGAGATTGCTAGCCGACTTCAAGGCAGAAACTAGACAGTGAGAATAAAGGGTAGTTATCAGAATGGCAGAAGGTGGGAAGTGGTGTTCCACAAGGATCAGTGCTGGGACCACTGCTGTTCACAATTTACATTAACATTTTGACTATGAAATCAAAAACACCATTTCTAAGCTCACAGATGATACCAAATTGTGGGCGGGGTTGGGATGGCGAGGGAGGGGTGGATGGTCAAACTGAGGAGGAATGCAACAAATCACAGGTGGACATTAATAGACCTGCAGAATGGGCAAATAATCGGCAAATTAAGTTCAACACAGATAAATGTGAGGTAGCACATTTTGGTACAAAGAATTGAGAGGTCACTTATTGCTTGGAAGGTGCACGTCTAAGTGAGCTAGGTGAACAAAGGGACCTCAGAGTACAAATACAACAATCACTAAAAGTTGGGCCATAACTTAACAAGACCATAAAAAAGCAAATGAATCACTCGGTTTTATTTCTAGAGGGATAGAACTGAAATGGAGGGAGGTTATGATTAATTTGTATTGAACCTTGATTAGACCAGACTTAGAGTACTGTGTGCAGTTCTGGTCACCATGTTATAAAAAGGATATAAAAGCACTTGAGGGGGCGCAGAGAAGATTTACAAGAATGATACCAGATCAGTACCTGGGCCCCAGCTGTTCACAATATATATCAATGATTTGGATATGGGCACCAAATGTAATATTTCCAAGTTTGCAGATAACACAAAGCTAGGTGGGAATGTGTGTTGTGAGGAAGATGCAAAGTGGCTTCTAGAGGATTTGGACAGGCTTAGTGAGTGGGCAAGAGCACGGCAGATGGAATATACTGTGGAAAAATGTGAAGTTATTCACTTTGGTAGGAGGAACAGATGTGCTGAGTATTTCTTAAATGGTGAGAGATTAGAAAGTGTAGATGTACAAAAGAACTTGCGTGCCCTTGTCAATAAGTCACTGAAAGCTAACATGCAGGTGCAGCAGGCAATTAGGAAGGCTAATGGAATGTTGGTCAAGATCACAAAAGAGTTTGAATACAGGAGTAACAAAGTCTTGCTTCAATTGTATAGAAGTTTCGTTAGACCATGCCTGGAGTACTGTGTGCAGCTTTGGTTCCCTTACCTCAGAAATGATATGATTATCATAGAGGGAGTGCAACGAAGGTTCACCAGATTTGTTTCTGGGATGGCAGGACTGCCCAATGAAGAGAGATTGGGGTAACTGGGCCTGTATTCTCTAGAGTCCTGAAGAATGAGAGATAATCTCATTGAAACCTACAAAATCCTTTAAGGGATAGACAGAGTAGATGCAGGTAAGATGTTTCCCCTGGTTGGGGAGTCTAGAACCAGGGGGCACAATTTCAAAATAACTTAGGACCGAGATGAGGAGAATGATTTTACTTAGAGGATTGTGAACCTTTGGAATTCTCTACCCCAGAGGGCTGTGGAAGCTCAGTCACTGAGTATGTTTAAAGTGGAGATTGATATATTTCTAAATACCAATGGCGTAAGGGGATATGGGATAGTGTGGGAAAAAGACATTGAAGTGGATGATCAGCCATGATCGTATTGAATGGCGGAGCAGGCTCAATGGGCTGAATGACCGACTCCTGCTCCTATGTTCCTAAATGCGTGGGTATTCATAGAATAGAACCATAGAACACTACAGCACAGAAAACAGGCCATTCGGCCCTTCTAGTCTGTGCCGAAATATTAATCCGCTAGTCCCATTGACCTGCACCTAGTCCATAACCCTCCAGACCTCTCCCATCCATGTATCTATCCAATTTATTCTTAAAACTTAAGAGTGAGCCCGCATTTACCACATCAGATGGTAGCTCGTTCCACACTCTCACCACTCTCTGAGTGAAGAAGTTCCCCCTAATGTTCCCCCTAAACCTTTCCCCTTTCACCCTAAAGCCATGTCCTCTCGTGTTTATCTCTCCTAATCTAAGTGGAAAGAGCCTACTCGCATTTACTCTGTCTATACCCCTCATAATTTTGTAAACTTCTATCAAATCTCCCCTCATTCTTCTACGCTCCAAGGAATAAAGTCCTAACCTGTTTAATCTTTCCCTGTAACTCAACTCCTTAAGACCCGGCAACATCCTAGTAAATCTTCTCTGCACTCTCAATCTTACTGATATCCTTCCTGTAGTTAGGCGACCAGAACTGCACACAATACTCCAAAGTTGGCCTCACCAATGTCTTATACAACCTCACCATAACATTCCAACTCCTATACTCAATACTTTGATTTAGGAAGGCCAGTATGCCAAAAGCTTTCTTTACAACCTTGTCTACCTGTGACGCCACTTTCAGGGAATTATGTATCTGAACTCCCAGATCCCTTTGTTCCTCTGCACTCCTCAGTGCCCTACCATTTCCTGTGTATGTCCTACCTTGGCTTGACCTTCCAAAATGTAACACCTCACACTTTTCCGCATTAAATTCCATCTGCCATTTTCTGGCCCATTTTCCCAGTTGGTCCAGATCTCTCTGCAAGCTTTGAAAGCCTTCCTCGCTGTCCACAACACCTCCAATCTTAGTGTCATCAGCAAACTTGCTGATCCAATTCACCACATTATCATCCAAATCATTGATATAGACAACAAACAACAATGGTCCCAGCACAGATCCCTGAGGCACACCACTAGTCACAGGCCTCCAGTCTGAGAAGCAATCATCCACTACCACTCTCTGTCTTCTCCCACACAGCCAATTTCGAATCCAGTTTACAACCTCTCCATGGATACCAAGTGTCTGAACCTTCTGAACTAACCTCCCATGTGGAACCTTGTCAAAGGCTTTACTAAAGTCCATGCAGACAACATCCACAGCCTTTCCTTCATCTACTTTCTTGGTAACCTCCTCGAAAAACTCTACAAGGTTCGTTAAACATGACCTACCACGCACAAAGCCATGCTGACTATCCTTAATCAGCCCTTGGCTGTCCAAATAATTATATATCCGATCTCTCAGAACACCTTCCAATAATTTACCTACTACTGATGTCAGGCTCACTGGCCTGTAATTACCTGGTTTACTTTTGGAACCTTTTTTAAACAACGGAACAACATGAGCTACCCTCCAATCCTCCGGCACCTCACCCGTGGCTAAGGACATTTTATATATTTCTGCCAGGGCCCCTGCAATTTCTACACTAGTCTCCCTCAATGTCCGAGGGAATATCAGGTCAGGCCCAGGGGATTTATCTATCTTTATTTGCTGTAAAGCAGCAACCACCTCCTCCTCTTTAATCTCTATATGTTCCATGACACTACTGCTTGTTTCCCTTCCTTCCTTATACACTATGCCAGTTTCCTGAGTAAATACTGATGCAAAAAAACTGTTTAAGATCTCCCCCATCTCGTGAGGCTCCACACATAGACGACCACTCTGATCTTCAAGGGGACCAATTGTGTCCCTTACTATCCTTTTACTCTTAATATACTTGTAGAAATCCTTCAGGTTTACCTTCACATTATCTGCCAAAGCAACCTCATGTCTTTTTGCCTTCCTGATTTTCTTTTTTAGTATTTTCTTACATTTTCTATACTCTACAAGTACCTCATTTGCTCCTTGTTACCTATACCTGCTATACACCTCTCTTCGTTTTCTTAACCAGATCGCCAATACCCCTTGAAAACCAAGGTTTCCTATGCCTGTTAACTTTGCCTTTAATCCTGACAGGAACATGCAAACTCTGCACTCTCAAAATTTCACCTTTGAATGCCTTCCACTTACTGAACACATCCTTGTCAGAAAACAACTTATCCCAATCCACTCTTCCTAGATCCTTTCTCATTTCCACAAAATTGGCCTTTCTCCAATTTAGAATCTCAACTCGAGGACCAGACCTATCCTTATCCATAATTAGCTTAAAACTAATGACATTGTGGTCACTGGACCCAAAATGCTCGCCTACACATACTTCTGTCACCTGACCTGTCTGGTTCCCTAATAGGGAAATTAGGGAATTTCACATTATATATATATTATAATAATCATATTCATATTTCATATCAGGAAAAAACTGACAGGCAGGGCCTTTTCTCTTTTGAATAAAGAAACTGAGTGGTGGCCTAATAGACGTCTTTAAGATTATATAAAGTTTTGATAGAGTGAATATAGAGAGAATATTTCCTTTGTGGGAGAGGCCATAACTAGAGGTCATCAGTATAAGATAGTCACCAAGAAATCCAAAAGGGAATTCAGAAAAAACTTCTTCACCAAAGAGCAGTGAGAATGAGGAACTTGCTACCACAGAGAGTGGTTGAAGTTAATTGTATAGATGTATTTATAGGAGAACTAGATGAGCATATGTGAGAGAAGAGAATAGATTCTTTTTTATTCATTCACAGGATGTGTGCTTCGCTGGCTGTGCCAGCATTTATTGCCCATCCCTAGTTGCCCTTGAGAAGGTAGCAGTGAGCTGCCTCCTTGAACCGCTGCAGTCCATGTGCTGTAGGTACACCCACAGTGCTGTTAGGAAGGGAGTTCCAGGATTGTGACCTAGTGACAGTGAAGGAATGGTGATATATTTCTAAGTCAGGATGGTGAATGACTTGGAGGGGAGCCTCCAGGAGGTGGTTATTCCCAGCTATGTGCTGCCCTTGTCCTTCTAGATGGTAGTGGTCATGGGCTTGGAAGGTGCTGCCTAAGTGCACCTTGTAGATGGTACACACCACTGCTACTGTGCGTCAGTGGTGGAGGGAGTGAACGTTTGTGGATGTAGTGCCAATCAAGCGGGGCTGCTTTGACCTGGATGGTGTCGAGCTTCTTGAGTGTTGTGGGAGCTGCACTCATCCAGGCAAGTGGGGAGTATTCCATCACACTCCCGACTTGTGCCTTGTAGATGGTGGACAGGCTTTGGGGAGTCAAGAGGTGAGTTACTCATTGCAGGATTCCTAGCCTCTGGCCTGCTCTTGTAGCCATTGTATTTATATGGATAGTCCAGTTCAGTTTCTGGTCAATGGTAACCCCCAGGATGTTGAAAGTGGGGGATTCAGTGATGGTAATGCCATTGAACATCAAGGGGCGATGGTTGAATTCTCTCTTGTTGGAGATGGTCATTGCCTGACACTTGTGTGACGCAAATGTTACTTGCCACTTTTCAGCCCAAGCCTGGATATTGTCCAGGTTTTGCTACATATGGACATGGACTGCTTCAGTATCTGAGGAGCCACGAATGGTGCTGAACATTGTGCAACCATCAGCGAACATCCCCACTTCTGACCTGATGATGGAAGGAAGGTCATTGATGAAGCAGCTGAAGATGGTTGGGCCCAGGACACTACCCTGAGGAACTCCTGCAGTGATGTCCTGGAGCTGAGATGACTGACCTCCAACAACCACAACCATCTTCCTTTGTATTAGGTATGACTCCAACCAGCGGAGAGTTTCCCCCCTGATTCCCATTTACTTTAGTTTTGCTAGGGCTCCTTGATGCCACACTCGGTCAAATGCTGCCTTGATGTCAACCTCACTTTGGGAGTTCAGCTCTTTTGTCCATGTTTGAACCAAGGCTGTAATGAGGCCAGGAGCTAAGTGGCCCTGGTGGAACCCAAACTGGGCGTCAGTGAGCAGGTTATTGCTAAGCAAGTGCTACTTGATAGCACTGTTGATGACCCCTTTCATTTCTTTACTGATGATCGAGAGTAGACTGATGGGGCAGTAATTGGCCGGGTTGGATTTGTCCTGTTTTTTGTGTACATGACATACCTGGGCAATTTTCCACATAGCCAGGTAGATGCCAGTATTGTAGCTGTACTGGAACAGCTTAGCTAGGGGCACGGCAAGTTCTGGAGCGCAAGTCTTCAGTACTATTGCCGTAATATTGTCAAGGCATTAGCCTTTGCAGTATCCAGTGCCTTCAGCCGTTTCTTGATATCACATAAGTGAATCGAATTGGCTGAAGACTGGCATCTGTGATGCTGGGGACTTCCGGAGGAGGCTGAGATGGATCATCCACTCAGCACTTCTGACTGAAGATTGTTGCGAATGCTTCAGCCTTATCTTTTGCACTGATGTGCTGGGCTCCTCCATCATTGAGGATGGGGATATTTGTGGAGCCTCCTCCTCCATTGAGTTGTTTAATTGTCCACCACCATTCACGACTGGATGTGGCAGGACTGGAGAGCTTAGATCTGATTCGTTTGTTGTAGAATCGCTTAGCTCTGCCTATCGCTTGCTGCTTATGCTGTTTGGCACGCAAGTAGTCCTGTGTTATAGCTTCACCAGGTTGACACCTCATTTTTAGGTATGCCTGGTGCTGCTCCTGGCATGCCTTCCTACACTCTTCATTGAATCAGGGTTGATTCCCTGGCTTGATGGTAATAGTAGAACTGGGGATATGCCAGGCCATGGGGCTACAGATTGTCTTCGAGTACAGTTCTGCTGCTGCTGATGGCCCACAGCTTCTCATGGATGCCCAGTCTTGAGTTGCTAGATCTGTTCGAAATCTATCCCATTTAGCACGGCGGTAGTGCCACACAACACGATGGAGGGTATCCTCAATGTGAAGGTGGGACTTCGTCTCCACAATGACTGTGCGGTGTGTAGCCCAGCAACAAAACCACTACACCATTTCCTCCCCTTGGTCGCGATGGTAGATTTAGATGAGAAAAGAAGGGAGGAGGCTCGAGTGGAGCATAAACACCGGCATAAACTTGTTGCACTGAATGACCTGTTTCTGTGCCATATACCCTATGTAATCCTATATATTCTTAAACACCTCAATTAGATCAGCCCTCAATCTTATTCTGAAGGGAGGTATCATGATAAGAGGACTTCCAGCTGATCATGCTTCCCCCAAAATGCTTCATACCAACGTTAACCTTATAGTGTGACTACACTATTAAAGACATTCTGGTAGCAATGTACCAGCCCAATGTACCAATTAAACAACTGGTTTGAGATAGACTGTATAGTGAGACGACTGAGGATGGAGTTTTTTTAGGGACTAAATTGCTGATATGATTTTGTTTTAATCAAGTCATTCCTTTTGCATTTGTTGGATTACAAAGAGCCTGAAACCAAAATCCAGAAAAGAACTATCAACCTCCCTGCCCTTTTAGATGCTCGCTGTGTACCTAAAGCATTTTTTGATTTTACCTCAATAAGGTTTCACCTCCACTTACAAATAACAAACTGGGTCATTCAGCAGGAGATTCCACCTTTAACGCAGTGTTTCATTCCTTTGCTTCATGTTGCCTCTCCCTCTTCCTTGATGAAAGTTAATATTTGTAATGGATTTTCACTTCAGTGTAAACAAATTGCCTCCATTTAGTTTGGACAAAATCAAATACATTTAATTTGTGTCCAAAGGGATAATTTTGCAACAGCGTGCATTCGGTTTTAAATATATAGTGGGCAGAATCAGGCACAGCAGCGATGAACCCATCACATGACTAAGTAATCGTTTCACACTCAGTGCCTGAATATCTGCTGGCCTTTGATTCTGATGTGAGTGCCTGGGTTTGTCTACTAGGATTTCTGCTGCTCATCAGGGCAGGTTCCCCATTTTACATAGGGAGCAAACAGGGAGAAAACTCATAGGGACATTAAAAACTTTCTTTGAGCACTTTTGTTTACAAACTATAAAAATATCGTACATGAAGGAAAAAGGCTGTTTTGGCTGACAGTCAAGAATCATTCAGTCAGGTAATGAAGGATTTATTCACTTTCCGATTGGTTGTGGGAATTGGGGAGGCTACAAGTATGAATGTGATGAGTGACCAATGACATGAGTGTGAGAGTGAGGGAAGTTTAGAGGTAGGAGGTCATGTGAGACATCTCCAGGAATGTGTGCAACCACAGTTGGCAGCCCTGCCTCAGAACCAAACAGATAAACAAAATCAAAAGCTAGAAACCTGGAAAGACAGGAAAACATTACAGGATAGTGAACATCTGAAAGGGGAAGGTTGTTAACAATCCAAAAAGGCCCTTTGGAAACACACAAGTGACTATTCCCTAGTGGTCTACCTGTATCACAAATTGTTGGTTTGCAAATTCAGAGTGTACCTCTATCTGTCACTCCATCCACTCCCTCTCCACTTCACTCCCCCTCAACACCCCTTCCACCCCATGCATCCTCCACCTCACTCACACTCCTTCCACCCCACACCCCTGCTGCCTCCACCACTCCCTTACCATGCCTCTACCATCCTTTTTTCCCTCTTCTAGATAGCTAATTTTCCCCTTAAATCTAGGAATTCTCACAAATTTGGAACCTCTGGTGTCAGTCATGATTCAATGGCTTATGCTCTCACCCCTGAGTCAGAAGATAGTACATTCAAGCCCCACTCCTGATACTTAACATAAGAACAGAAGAAATAGGAGCAGGAGTAGTCCATACGGCCCATTGAGCCTGCTCCACCATTCAATACGATCATGGCTGATCTTAGACTTCAACTCCATTTTCCTGCTTGCTCTCCATATACCTTAATTCCCTGAGAGACCAAAAATGTGTCTATCTCAGCCTTAACTGTACTCAATGATGGAGCATCCACAGCCCTCTGGGGTAGAGAATTCCAAAGATTCACAACCCTTTGGGTGAAGAAATTTCTCCTCATCTCAGTCCTAAATCAGCCCCTTATCCTCAGACTGTGCCCCTGTGTTTTAGATTCCCCAACCAATGGAAACAATCTCTCAGCATCCACCCTATCGAGCCCCTTCAGAATTTTGTAGGTTTCAATGAGATGAGACTTGAGCCAACACTCTAGGCCAACACTCCAGTGAAGTACTGAAGGAGTGCCACACTGGCAGAGGCGATATCTTTCTGATGAGGCTACAGAAACAAGTCCCTGTCTACCCTCTTGGGTAAAAGATCCTTTGTCACTATACAAAGAAGAGCAGGGGAGTTCTCCCCAGTGTCCTAGCCAATATTGATCCCTCAACCAAATCACATTGCTGATTGTGGGAGCCGCTGAGCACAAATTTGCAGCTGTTTTTCTTACATTACACCAGTGACTCCACTTCAAAATTACTTCATATGCTGTAAAGGGCTTTGGGATGTCCTGAGGTCATGAAAGGTGCTACACAAATGCAAGTCTCTCTTTGTGCCAATAGTGACAATTATCTGCATAGCGCATAATCTAATTGTAATGCACAACTTGGCCTCCAACCTGCACAAGTTTACTGTGCCAGAACACCAACAGTAGCAGGCAATGTGCAGCTCGTATCTGTTTTTTCCTTCTGAAAGTCTCCTTCTTGCAAAGCATCAGTCTCAATCCATATGGAAGAGGATCGTTCTTTGAGCCTGTGTCTCTCATGAAGGTGATGGATAACAGCGTAACACGATTGATTATTTTCTCCTTTACACTAACTGACAGCATCGAGCCATCTCAGGTACGGCATGGATTAGATACGATATCTACTGCATCCTTACCTTTGACCTGACAATGTACCCTCACCCTTGCTGTGTACGTGTGAGTTAATGTTTCATGCCTGAGCATTTCTTTATTAACTCTCTGAGCTTTATTGCTGGATGAGCTGCAATTAGTGTAGAAGTGGCAATCATGGCCTTGATTTGGACTCCAGTCCAATGGAAACTGGCTTGAACTGATGAAAAACATTTTTGAAAGTACCATTAACAGCCATCACAAAGACTGCAAGTGGTTGAGCTGGCCATTCATTTGAGCTGTTTCCTGAGAAATGCTAGGCAGCTTCTGGACCTATACGATCATGGGGAAATAGGAGACTCAAAAGTCTCACTTGCTGTCCAGAGGCAGAATCTTTTTGCCATATATTTCCCATTGGGGTCAAAAGTGGGTCCTAACCCCAAGGGTCAGCGCAATCTCTTAACTGGCCACCATCATAAGCCCAGTCCAATTGAGGCTATTAGAAAAGCCCAAAACTTTGGAAATCCGGCATGCCTCACCAGGACAGGTGGGTGCTGCCAATGTAGGAGGGAGACATCAGGGGCATCTTAAGATGGAGGCACACTCTGAAGACCAGGCCCAGAATTTTATGTCTCGCAGGTGGGCGCACGCCCGACCCGAACGGATATGAAGTAGCGCAAGATGACGTCGGGCGAGCGTGAGCAACCTTTAGGTCGGCGAGAGGGTGTGGATGTCGAAGCCGTGCCCGCCAACAGTTAAAGGGCCATTTAAGGCCATTAAAAATGTAATTGATCCCGATTTTACGTTGCCCATGCGATTTTGTGCTTGTCGCACAGGCAAAACGGGCAGGCGGGCAGCCCACTTTTAATGAAACCTCATCCAAGGGCAGGATAAAAAGGGTCAGCAGAATTGCCATTGTGATTCGTGGGGAGTTTAGGAGATAGTTTGCAGCTGGTTGCTTATTTGAACTTGACAGCTTGATCTCTGTTCTGTGGTTCAGTCTTAGCATTTCTAGACCTCATTACAGGACTCATTGGTGTTGCCAAGGCCCCTGGAGGATTTTGACTGTGTGGACCCTTCCAGGCACCAGACAGCCTTCTGTTACCCCGGTAATTGGGATTGTGCTCTTCGCTGGAGGCACCTCCTCTGAGGAGAAAGAGAGGGGCAGAAGGGAGAGGAGACCTCCAGGGATTGGACCTGTGAGAGGAGAGGTGCAGGCACAAGGGGTGCAGGGCCAGCAAGTAGTCCAAGCCGGAAGGGATCGCAGAAGATGCCACTGCCAGGGTTTACAGGCAGCGATGCAGCTACCTCAATATGTCTGAGGTGCAGTGCTGAAGGAGGCTCTGCCTCTCCAGGGAGACCGTGACCTCCATTTGTCAGATGATTGGCCCTGAGATCACCTCCAACTGCATGTGGCCACCCCATGCCAGTGGCTCTGAAGGTCAAAGTGGCCCTCAACTTCTATGCCTCTGACTCTTTCCTGGGGTCAGTGGGGGATCTTTGTGGAGTGTCCCAATCAGCTGACCACAGTTGCGTCAAGGTGGTGACTGATGCTCTGTTCAGGTGGGCAATGACATTTATTCATTTCCATAAGGATGAGACCAGCCAGGCTGAGCGAACAAGAGGCTTTGCAGCAATTGCTGGGTTCCCCCGTGTCCAGGGTGCAATTGACTACACACGTGGCCATCAAGATGCCAGTGGGTCAGCCGGGTGCCTTCATCAACAGGAAGGGATTCCACTCGATGAACATCTGGATAGTTTGTGACCACAAGATGCAGATTCTGCAAGTCTGTGAAAGGTATCCTGGCAGCTCCCATGACGCTTACATCCTCAGACACTCCCAGGTGCCAAGGTTATTCACTGTTCCAGCCCGACTGGATGGATGGCTGCTGGGTGACAAGGGCTATCCCTTGAAAAGGTGATGCTGGTGTGTCCTGCACCTACAAAACAAGTGAAGCATACTCAGGCCATTAAGACAAAAGCAAATTTTATATCATGTTGGCACTCACGTCAAATGAACATAACTGTACATGGTGTTAATGGTCACACCAGTAAACATATTAACAAAACATGGCAGGGCAGAAGATCACAGTTCATCTTGTGTTCACAGTGCTTGAAACTTACGTTTGCGAGTTCTGCGACTTGTTGCCCCCCCAACCCATCAGCATTGGAGGCGGCCCGCTGACTCTGCTGTCCTGTTGGCCTTGATGACCTTGGCAGTCGTCCTCTGGCCAGTGGAGCCTGTGCTGGCCCCGCCTGGGAGGGAGCGGCCAGTGGCACAGTTGGCATCACCCCAGTCATCGCAGCCCCATCAGATGCCACGGTCACTGGCAGAGGGGCAGAGGAGCTGCTGCTGTCATCCAGAGCGATCTGAGAGAGCCCGCAGAGACAACAAGCAGCTCGTGTGCCAACGTGAGGTCATTCTGGACCTCCCTGCTCACCATTGGACGGGCACCTAGCTGGGGTACTGGGTGCCTCATCCATCTACCACACTGGCTCTGACCACTTAGATCATTGCCTGTGTGAGGGTTTGCAGGTCCGAGCGCAACCCCAGGAACCCCTGATTCTGTCCCTGGAGCTGCATCTCCATGAGAGTCGACAGTGTCTCAATGGAGGAGACAGTGGGCTCGGCGATGAGAGTCAATGTATTGCTCACGCTCCACTCGGACTCCTCCACAACAGAGACCATGGCACGCAGACCCTCATGGATCTCCGCCAGATACTCCTGCACATCCCTCTGGACGTCCACCATCTACCGCCTAATGGACCACTCCAGAGGCTCATTATCGCCTTCGAATCAGCATCATCCATGTCCCCAGCAGTTCTTGGACTGCCGACACTCTGGGCGTCTCTGCCTCTGCCTGCTCCTCAAGCAAGTGTGAAGTGCCCTCACTGCTGCGCTCTGACATTTTTGCTGATGATCTAATGCCCACCAAGATGCTGGTATCTGTGCTGGTGCCTGGTTTAGGGAGGGGGCTGTGATGCAGGTGCATCTAAAGCTCAGTGGTCCTCTGGTGTCAAGGGTGGCTCTTCAGGGTCCTGCATTCATGGGTGAGCTAGCAAATCTAGGGGAGAACAACAACATGTCATTAGATTAAGTCATCACATTGTTACTGTGCATTCCAGACACGCTGGTGGGACAATGGAGATCGGCATTATGGTGCCATTGTCTTTCAATGATCAATCCAGGATTGAGGCTCCCATTAATGTTGAGACTACACAAGAATGTTTACCCAATTCGACACTCTCACCTCTGTGCACTGCACTCTTACCTTCGTCAGAGAGCCCTGCCTCTCCATAACAAAAACAAAAACAGAAATACCTGGAAAAACTCAGCAGGTCTGGCAGCATCGGTGGAGAAGAGCACAGTTGACGTTTCGAGTCCTCATGACCCTTCAACCTGCCTCTCCATGACTGGCTGACCGAGGTGGGTGGCGGCACTCGAGCTCCCAGGCAGCCATCTCGTACCTCATCAGAATGAGAAGGTTTGGAGACCTCAGCCTGTCCTTGAGTTCTCGATGGTGTTATGGCTTCTCTTCTCCTGAAATGACAGGGGAGCATTGATTAGTCCACTCTCTACCTGCAGCCTGGCAAACATCCACCCCACGCCCCGCACCCCGGACATCTTGCAGGGCACAACTGAGTCATGGCCCTTGACTCTCAAGGCACTCATGCCAAGCAGCCAGGGCTCACCCCCTTGGCTGGCACCTGTGTCAGTGACAGTTGGCACTCAGACTCTAACACCCCTGAGCTCCACGGGTGGACGGCCAGCCCTTAACACTTCACCACACTGATCCCTGCCAACTTGGTACTCACTCTTGCTGAGCGCAACAGATCATTGAACCTTTCGCGGCACTGCACCCATGTGCGCCACACAGCGTCGTGGCTGCTGACCCCGGCTGCCACCTCCTCCCAGGCTTTTTTGGTCAGTTGCGGTGGCCTCCTCCTGCCATCCCTGTGTGCTAGAGCATCCCACCTGACACCGACCTCCTCCACAAGGACCGCAAGGCACTCATCCAAGAAACGGGGGGTCCGAGTACCAACCTGAATTGCCCTCCCGCCTGACATCTCCAGCCACTGGTGAGGCCATTGTTCGAATGAAATGGTCTCCTGGACAGACTCCAAAGATTCTCCCCTGGCAACCTTCAGGGAGCTGCCTCTGCCAGTTTTAAAGCACCTGCTGCCCAACAGGCTCCCACCCCCGCCTGGCCCTTCCCGACCTTTGAGAAGACACGTTTCATGCTGGGCGGACCTTAATTGGCCATCGAGCTTGAAATCCCGTTTGCAACACGCCCACAGTTGGGAGCAGATTCCACATCTGCTTCCGCTCCCACCGGCTTGGTGCGCCCGCCAAGCGTGAGATTCAGGCCCTGAAAATCATTTTAAAGTAAGTGTTGCCACAACTGCCAGGCCATCACTGTGCAGGAGGCGCCCTCTCACAGGATAGTCTGTGACCGCAGCTCTGACCCCTGGAAAATGCGGTTCTGTGGGATCAGGGTGATAAAGGAGCTCTGCTGGCTTGCTGCTCTGTCACGTGAGGTCATCTCCAGCCATCTGCTGGTATTGTTCCTCAGTAAGGGGCCAGTCTGTCCCCAGGAGTATCCCCAATCTGCCCACAAGTAGCCATTTCATTGCCACTTTTTGTCTCCCTGCCTCTGCCAGGTGGTTTGCTGAAATCGGTAAGACGCCACCTCTGGTGAATTGTCCGGAGGCAGGAACATGGCTAGCCACTGACCCAATGCCCCATGCCCAAGATTACTCCTGGTCCCACCCTCAAGCCCCCCTCAGCAGGACTGGATGGATTCCACCTTATGTTACCAACTGTCCCAACAGGAAAGGTCATCATTGAGTCGCCTTTTTAAAATGTTAGATTTAGATCATTAGGCCGCTAACTAACAGAGACAAGTGTTCCCATTTTAATTTCTGAATAAGGATAGAAGTATAGAGCATGTAAAAGCCATTGTGTGTTTTCTTCCTCAAGGCCATGAACAGAATTTTGTGTTTGACGGGCAGGCGGGCCTGACCGACTCAGCGGCCAGCAGGCAGCCAATCCCCGCCGCTGAAATGGGCCGCGCCGCCATTTTGCGTGGGTGGGCCAATTAAGGCCTGCCCAGCGGGGTTCCGACTCCCGTGTTCATCGGGAAAATTAAATTGGTGGCGGGCGTGTTCAGACCGCCGGTTCCAATGGGGAGCCGACAGTCTGTATAAAGAGCGCCTCCTTTAGGCTGTTCGCCATGGCCAGTCACTGGGCAGCACATGAGGTGAGGGCAGAGGAGGAGGATGGGGGCAGGCTGCAGGGTAGGCCAGCGGGGGGCCAGTGTACCCCTTGGTTCTCAGATGCCTGCCTTGCTGTCCTCTTCGAAGAGGTGTCCAACCATCGGGATGTCTTGTTTCCGGAGGATGGGAGGAGGAGGGCCCCCCACGTCACCAGCCAGGTGTAGCAGGAGGTGGCGGAGGCTGTAAGCTCCCATGATGCTGTGCGGCGCACCGGAACGCAGTGCCGCAAGCGCGTCAATGATTTGCTGCAGTCTGGAAGGGTGAGGGCCATGTCAGCCTTGGCCATTTGACCTAGCAGGTAGCCTTAGCATTTGAGGCCCCCCCACCCCCCCATGTCTTAGTGTCGTTACTGCATTGGGCATTTGGCATATGCTGGGTGGGCAAACAGATAGTGACCATGCTTACATCAGCCTTAGTGGTTGAGGAGAAGATGGGTTCTCCCCACAGCATATGTTGGTGTTTGTTGCATTTGAGTAGTCTGGGGGCAACCTGCAGGGGAGGCAGCTCGACACATACTCAGAACTCCAACACATGTCATATTGATGATGATGAGATGGTGGAAAGGGAGCCTCAAGGTGTCGTGGCCAAGAGCCATCTGCTGGCCTCGGCGCCGCACCTAGTTGCGCCTCCTTGCCATGGGCGCTAAGACCCATGTGTTATTCAAAGTGATGGATGCCGAATGTGTCCGTTGGGGGAGGGGGTTGGGACCCAGCCGTACTATCTTCTGGGGACTGATCACCAGTAGTGCGGACAGGAGCCGCTGGAGGCCTCAGATGGGCCACTGTGGTTGGGGTGCGGCGTGCTCGTGCAGAGTACATGAGCGATCAGCCCCAATAAACCCTCTTCTCTGTTCTGCAGGCAAAAACTGAGAGCAATATGTGGGAGGGTCAGCGGACTGGTGGTGGGCACACCATGCTGCAGCACCTCACCACGTATGAGGAGCAGGTCATGGAGCTGGGGAGGAGACAGGCGGCCAGGTCGGCAGGTGTCGGTGAGGCTGGGGTGCAGCAGCCAGGTATTTGAGGGCCACAGTCCCATTCACTCTGTCTCCCCACCATCCAAAGCACTGATGATTGCTGCAATCGTTAATGCAGCAACACTGCTCATTCACAGACTGAGACAGTCAGACGTGTGGGTCATACACAAAGGTCCCTCGTCCCCTTGAGGATGCACGTCTCTCGCACCTTCCAAAGTCGCCTTATCCCATCTGTGACCACTATCCCCATGGCTTAACATGCCATGGCATCGCTGCTGCACATGTAAAGACATTTTGCATCTTAGGAGGGTTTGTGCCTCCACCACCCTTTCAGCCAGTGCATCCCACATTACTCTATCCAAAAGGTCCTCAGCACCTCACCTGTCAACCTCATGGCACTCAACTTAAATAAATGCCACCAGGTTAGTCATCCCTGCGCCAAGGGGAAATGTTGCCTTCTGTCCACCCAGTCTATGCCCCTCATAATGGTATAAAGGTCAATAATGTGACCTGTCAATCCCCTGTGCTCCACGGCAAATGTTGCAAGTGTTTGTGATGTTTCCTCATCACTCCAACTCTCCAGGCCAGCATGCAACCAGGTCAGGAACCTCTGCACTCTCCCCACTCCAATGCCATCCCTCCCATGAAGCGCAGGTCACAACTGAACGCAGAATTGTAGATGTGGCCTCGACAGCGTTTTCTGCACTTGCAACATGACCTCCCTTTTCCTACATTCTATTCCTCGACTAATAAAGGCAAGTCTGGCTTCGACCTTGTTAAACGCCTTATGTTCCTGTTTTGCTATCTTAACGGGTCTGCCCAGCAAGGTCCCTGTAATCGTCGTGACTTCCCACGGTCCTACCATTACTCATGTATTCCCGTACCTTGCTTGTCTTGCCCAAGTGCTTAACCGAACACTTATCCACATAACATTCCATGTGGCATTCCTTAGGCCATCTCACCAGCCTGTTTTGTATGCGTGTGTAATGTTTGGACCTCCTCTTGACTATTTACCACCCCACCAATGTTCGTCTCCTTAGGTTCTTGAAGGTTGAGTGCATTATGAGGCTGGGGGGGAAAGGGATGAAAGCTGTAGTGACTGAACGCTAACTGATGCACTGTCCTTGTTGTTAATTTCAGCATCACCACCGCATGGCCGCCACCAACACGTCCAGAGCCCCCCCTCCACACCTGAGGGCCAAGACTTGCAACTTGTGTCACATCCTTTCAGCGAGCCAGGCACCAGTGCAGCAACAAGCACTTTGGTGGGGATTATGACATCGGCTAGTGTCCCGGGGCACAGTGGTGAGGGCACTTCACAATCGCTGGAGGAGATGGCATGGACAGAGAATGCCAATGGTGCCAGCAGCTGGAGGACTGCAGGGGACCAGGCACATGCTGAGTCCGGCAGTGATGATGTGCCTCTGGAGATGTCAGCCATGCAGCAGCTACAGGACAAGCAGCAGGGTGCGCGGAAGTATCTGGCAGGGTTGCATGAGGGTGTGCTTCAGTTGGTCTCTGTGGTGGAGGAATCCAGGCAGAGTCAGTGAAGGCATGAACCTCAGGACGAGCTTCAGGCTTCCTCCATTGAGAGATTGGCGACTCTCATGGAGAGGAGCTTCAATTGGATTGAGAGTCTTCTGATTGGGTTACACTCGGACCTGCAAGCCCTCACAGCGCTAATGGCCACAGGTGGTCATTCCCAATGTGGGAGATGTTCTGGGCACCAAGTGTCCCAGCTCGGTACCCATCCATCTGCGATGAGCAGGGAGGTCCAATGTGACCTCACGTCGGCGCAGCAGCTGCCTGTCATCGCTGCGAGCTCCTCTTAGGGCGCTCCGGATGAGGGCAGCAGCTCCTCCACCCTCTGCCAGTCACCGTTGCATCCGTTGAGGCTGCGACAACTGGGGAGGTGCCAGTTCTGGAACTGGCCACTCCCTCTCAGGCGGGGCCAGCACAGGCTCCACGGGCCAGAGGACGGCCGACAAGGTCATCGAGGCCAACAGGACAGCAGAGTCAGCAGGCTGTCTCACAAGCCACTCCGAGAGATGGGGCGGCACCTAGACGTAGCACCGGAAAACGTAAGCATAAGGCACGTTAGACACTCCATGGGTTTGTCACTGGTGATTTTGTGTTGGCCCTAGATTAGGGGATATGTGATTATGTGCGTCAGAGCGGCATTTGTGGTTTATTTTGGTGGGAATTAAGTCCACTTTTCTGACCATGGCTGAGGGTGTTTCCATTGTGCGGCATTTGTATGTTTCACAGACATCTCATGAGTGTTTGAGTGGACATTGATGTTTCTGTACTAAGCCCTTATTTGCAGCTGATAAGGTGGAAGATGTAGCACCTAAGTGCCACGTGTGGAAGTGCCAGGCAATGCTGGTCCTGCTGATCCATGTGTGTGGAGCTAGCTGAAGGTTCGTTGGATTAAAGTGTCCCGGGTGTCCCTGCCTCCTTGGTGTAATAGTGGGTCGGCGTGCTGCCCCTCATCATTGCTCTGTGCTTCCTCATCCTCTGAGGCACTGCTGGATTCATCATTTGCAGCCTCATCCACTGCGTCAAGGTCTTCATCGTCAACTGCATCCCCCCTTTCCAGCACAAAATTGTGGAGAGTGCAGCATGCTACCACTAGCACAGAGACGCGATCTGGGGGTTACTGGAGTGCGCCCCCTGAGCGGTCCAGGTAACGGAAGCACATCTTGAGAAGACCAATGGTTCTCTCCACCACAGCCCTTGTGAAGGCGTGGCTCCTATTGTGCCGCTGCTCAGCTTCTGTTCTTGGATGGCGGAGAGGCATCATCAGCCACCTTCTGAGGGGATAGCCTTTGTCGCCCAGCAGCCATCCATCCAGCCGAGCCGGAACACTGAAGAGCCTCGGCACCTGGGAGTGTCTGAGGTTGTAGGCATCGTGGGAGCTGCCTGGGTACCTTGCCCAGACTTGTAGAATCAGCATCCTGTGATCACACACTATCTGCACGTTCATGGAGTGGAAGCCCTTCCTGTTGACGAAGGCACCGGGCTCACCTGCTGGCGCCTTGATGGCCACATGTGTACAGTCTATAGCACCCTGGACACGGGGGAAGCCAGCAATGGCCGCGAAGCCTCTGGCTCGCTGTGTCTGACTTGCCTGGTACTAGCGGAAGTGGATGAAGGTCAATGCACGCCTAAACAGAGCATCTGTAACCTGCTTGACACAAGTGTGGACAGCTGATTGGGAGACTCCGCAAATATCATCCACCGACCCCTGGAAGGAGCCAGAGGCATAGAAATGGAGGGCAACTGTGACCTTCAGAGCCGTTGGCATGGGATGTTCACCCACACAGTTAGGGGAGATCTCAGGGCCAATAATCTGACAGATATAGTTCACTGTCCCCTCGAGAGACGGAGCCTCCTTCGGCACTGCACCTCAGTCATATTGAGGTAACTGCTCCGCCACCTGTATACCCTGGCAGCAGGATAGTGGCATCTTCTGTGGCCCCTTCCACCTTGGACTACCTCTTGGCCCTGCGCCCCTTGTGCCTGTGCCTGGCCTCCCAAAGGTGGCTCCCCTGGAGGTTGGTTGTCCATTCCTGGCCTCCTCCTTATTCTAGCCCTCCCTTCCCCCTCAGAGGAGCTGCCTCCAGTGGAGATGTCAGAACCCATACCCAGGCTAAATGAAGGCCTCCGGAAAGTTGCAGGTCCGATAAAGATTCCTGACTGCAGAGTGCTGAGCTGAAGCTTCAAAGTACAGAGAAAGCTATTGGAAATCGATCTGAACTGGTAACAATCACACAGGCAAGTTTAAAACACTTTCTGCATTAAAAACTTCAGATAAAACATTAACAGCCCCTCTGAGCCCACATATCCTGCCTATGGATGAAGTTTGTTAAAAAATCACTTACCCGCCCGCCCATTGGGCCTGTGTGCCGAGGCAAAGATCACACGGGCTCCTCAAAATCGGCATCGATTGCCGAGTTAAGGGCCTTAACAAGGCCTTTAATTAATGGCGGGCATGCGTCGCGCTTCATAGCGCCCACCCACCTAAATATCGCGATGCCACGTGCTGACGTCGGGTCGCTCGTGCGACATTTTAAGCGTTGAGGTGTGGGCTCTGCCACCCGCGCGTCAGCCATAAAATTCTGTCCCATGTGGAGTCTCTCCTATTATGGACTCCATCTCATAAAGTCAACTTTATCATGACATTTATCTCCATTCATGATGGATTTTCATATCAAGGCGACTGTTCTACTTGCTAATTGGCTAAACCCAGCTAGTGATCGATAGGTTTTCCATCATCATCAACATTTCCTTTCAGCACTCCAATATTCAGCCTTGCTCTCCCAGAGGCAATGACTCTTCAACGCACACAGGGACACCATGGGTGCTGGGATCTCTGTATTACCAACAAACACAAAAGCAAAATATTGCGGATGCTGGAAATCTGAAATAAAAACAGAAAATGCTTGGAAATAGTCAGCAGGTAAGGCAGCCTCTATGGAGAGAGAAACAGAGTTAATGGCCAGGATTTTACACTCAGCGTGCAGGGGCAGGCCCGACACGCCGACGCATAAAATGACGCGCGATGATGTTGGGCGTAGGTCCCGATTTCACCGCACACCATCGCGATATTTCGGAAGGCGGGCGCTCGATGAGGACGGAGGCTCGCCCACCATTAATTAACGGGCCAGTTAAAACCCTTGAGGCAGCAATTGATCTCCATTTTGCACAGTCGGTGCGATTTTCAGTGCGTCGCACGGGCAGGCGGGTAGGCCACATTTTCAAGAACCTCATCCACGGGCGGGATAAGAGGGGTGAGTGCGCTCGCTAATGCGAGTTGTTAGAACTTTAGGTTATTACTTACTGCTACTTGCTTGTGTGAACAGGACAACTTCATTTCGCTTCAGAGCTGCTTTGACAGAAATAAGAGGCTTCAGTTCAGGACTCCGGAGGAGTCACACCACTTGGGGCCTTCCAGGTATCAGACAGCGTTCCCTTACCCTGGGAATGGGAATTGTGGTCTCTGCTGGAGGCACCTCCTCTGAGGAGGAAGAGACGGCCAGAAGGGAGAGGAGGCCAGGTGTCCCTTTTCAGCCTCCAGGGGAGCCACCTCTGGGAGGGCAGGCACAGGTACAAGGGGCGCAGGGCCAGCAGGAAGTCCAAGGCAGAAGGGGGCGCAGAAGACGCCACTATCCTGCTGCCAGGGTTTACAGGCAGTGATGCAGCTACCTCAATATGTCTGAGGTGTAATGCCGAAGGAGGCTCCGTCTCTCAAGGGAGACCGTGAACTCCATCTGTCAGATGATCGGCCCTGAGATCAGCTCCAACAGTGTGGGTGGACACCCCATGCCAGTGGCTCTGAAGCTCTCGGTGGCCCTCAACTTCTATGCCTCTGGCTCTTTCCAGAGGTCGGTGGGTGATCTTTGTGGAGTCTCCCAGTCAGCTGTCCACAGTTGTGTCAAGCTGGAGACAGACGCTCTGTTCAGGTGTGTATTGACTTTCATTCACTACCACATAGACGAGGCCAGCCAGACACAGCGAGCCAGAGGCTTTGTCGCGATTGCTGGCTTCCCCCGTGTCCAGGGTGCTATAGACTGTACACATGTGGCCATCAAGGCGCCAGCAGGTGAGCCCGGGGCCTTCGTCAACAGGAAGGGATTCCACTCCATGAACGTGCAGATAGTGTGTGACCACAGGATGCAGATTCTACAAGTCTGTGCAAGGTACCCAGGCAGCTCCCACAACACCTACATCCTCAGACACTCCCAGTTGCCGAGGCTCTTCAGTGCTCCAGCCCGGCTGGATGGATGGCTGTTGGGTGACAAGGGCTATCCCCTCAAAAGGTGGCTCATGACGCCTCTCCGCCATCCAAGAACAGAAGCTAAGCAGCGGTACAATGGGAGCCACACCTCCACAAGGGCTGTGGTAGAAAGAGCCATCAGTCTTCTCAAGATGCGCTTCTGATGCCTGGACCATTCAGGGGGCACACTGCAATACCCCCCTGATCGAGTATCACTCTAGCGCTGGAAAGGGGGGATGCAGTGGAGGAAGAAGATGTTGACGCAGCTGCTCTGGCAACAGAAGATGAGTCCAGTAGTGAGTCTGAGGACGAGCACGGTCAGGAGAATGCTGAGGGGATAGACGCTGACCTGGGCAACCTCCAGGGAGGCAGGGACACCCGGGAGGCTTTGATCCGATGGTCCTTCGGTTAGCCTAACAAAGATGAACCACTGCCACATGCCAGGGCTGCAGGCTCCACACTCGATACCTGACAGGAATATTTGCTTGGTGAACAACATGCGCAATGTGCCATTTCAATAAAGTTCAATGACAAGCAAGTCACTCATAACATCATGGGTTACCCGGCACCTGCAGAACGAAAGAAGCACCCAGAGATTTGTTGAAAACAAACACATTTAATGGTGTGGCGCGTGGTATACATAAATCAAATTAAATGTAAAGGTGTTCAACATCACAACAACTTAACAAGAACTTAAAAGTGGGGCAAAAAAAGAACACCAGTAATAAGCCCGTGTTGTGCCTAAGGTGCTTCACATTTATGTTTGCCAATGCTATGTTTAGGTGCTCCCCCCTCGCTGGCACCGGCATGGAGACAGCCCGCTCACTCTGCTGTCCTGTTGGCCTTGATGACCTTGGCGGGCACCCTCTGGCCAGTGGAGCCTGTGCTGGCCCCGCCTGGGAGGGAGCAGCCAGTGCCATGGCTGGCATCTCCCCAGTCGCCGCAGCCTCATCGGACGCCACGGTCATTGGCAGAGGGGCGGAGGAGCTGCTGCCATCATCCAGAGCGCCGAGAGGAGCCCACAATGATGACAAGCAGCTCGTGCGCCATCATCAGGTCGCTTTGCATACCCCTGCTCACCATTGATGGACGGGCATCCAGCTGGGAGACTGAGTGCCCAATCCACCTCCCACACCGACAGTGACCACCTGAGGTCATTGCCAGTGTGAGGGCTTGCAGGTCCGAGCACAACCCCAGGAAGCCTCTTCATGCGAGTCACCACTCTCTCCATGGGGAGGCAGTGCGCTCGGCCATGAGGGTCATTGTGTTGCTCATTCTCCGCATGGACACTTCCATCACGGACACCACGGTACGCATTCCCTCATGTATCTCCACCATATCCTCCCGCACACCCTGCTGGATTTCCAGCATCTGCTGCCTCAGGAATGACTCCAGAGGCTCATCCTCAGCCACCGACTGAGCATGTTCCTGGTTCCCAGCAGTACTCTGAATGCCGGCGCCCTGGGCACTCTCTGCCCCGACCTGCACCTCAAGTGAGGGTGAAGTGGCCTCACCGCTGTGCACCAAGATAATAGCCGACGATCTTATTCCCACGGAGGTGCTGGTATCTGCGCTAGTGCCTGCCTGGCTGAGAGGGTGTGAAGCTGGTGCATTTATATCTTCTGTGCCCTCAGTGGCAGTCCCTCAGGCTCCTGAGTCCAGGTGTGCTCTGGTGAGGCTGAAAGGAAGAACAAGGACATGTGATTAGTTGAAGTCTTTACACTGTTACTGTGCATGCCTGACACCCGGATCAGGATGTGGTCGTCTTTCCATTATCAATGTTGGAGGCTGGAATCAATATAGAGACTACAGTAGAATGGTTGCTATAACAGACATTGTGACCTCAGTGCACTGCACTCTTACCTTCCTGTGGCACCCCAACCTCACTGCGCCGGTTGACCTAGGCGCATGGCACCTCTCCAGCTCCAGGGCCTCCTGCTCGTATCTGGTCAAATTAAAAGGTGGGCAGGTCCTCCACCAGTCCGCAGCCTCTCTCCGTTATTGTGGGTTGTCTTCTCCTGAAAGGAGAGAGGAGCATTGATTAGTCCACCCTGTTCCTGTGTTGCCATTGCAGCCTGGCCAACCCCACCTGAGGAATACCTCGTAGGGCTCAGCCGATTCGTGACCCTGGAGCCGCAAGACACTCATTCCAAGCAGCCAGGGCTCAACCCCTTTCCCAGGTGCTGCCTCCATCACATTTGCCACTCACACTCTATGAACTCTGAGGTCCGGGTGGGAGGGGGCTGCTCCTAACTGCTGTGCTAAGTGACCCATACCAACACGGTACTCACCCTTCCCGATCGCAGGAGGCCATTAAACCACTTGCAGCACCGCACCCATGTCTGCCTCACCACATCATGGCAGCTGACCTTGGATGCCGCCAGGCATTTTTGGTGAGGTGGGAGGGCCTCCTCCTCCTATCCCTTGGGACAAAGATATCCCAGCGTGTTGCCACCTCCTCCAGGAGGGCTGCGAGGGAGTCGTCTGTAAACCCCGGGGCTGACTGCCCCGCTGACCTGCCCTCCCGCCTGCCCTGTTCTCCGACAACGTTCTGCATCTTACCGATCTGCAAAGTCAATGGCAGCCTTAGCACGGCAGCCTGCGCTGTTTTTGAATCAGCCACCGGGTCGCCATTGGACCCGATGGACATTGGCCTCCCGCCCCCACCCACCCCCTTCCCCCTGACCTCGGGAGATGCGCATTACGCTGGGTGGGCCTTAATTAGCCCGTGCGTATAAAATGGCGGCGCGCACCCGATCGCGGTCGGATTCCCCACCGCCTCCGCCCACTCCCGCCGAGCCTGCCCGACGCGGGAAATATTCAGGCCAATGCTTCAGGTTGGTGACCTTACATCACCTCTGCAATCCCTATCGGCCACTCGTCAAGTGTAATTATTAGCACTTTATTTGACCCTGGGATGTGCAAGACACAAACTTGTGATTGAGTTGCCAACCCTCCAGGACCCTCCTGCAGTCTCCAGGAATTAAAGATTAATCTCCTGAATGTTGCGACGAGCAACCAGGAGAAATATAATCGGGACAGTAAAAAAAATCATGGCCAGGATTTTACGGCCCTGCAGCGGTGTTTCCCCCCCACTCCCCCCTCCCCTCCCCCCACTCCCCCCTCCCCACCCCTCCCCACCCCCCACCCCCCCTCCCCACCACCAGTGGAAGCAGCAAGCTATTTAAATCTCCATTTAGTTCAGCGGGACTGTAATGTCCTGCTGGGCAGGAGGGGCCTTAAAATCCTGGCCCATGTTTTGGTTACGTTAATTTATTAGTTATAAAAATATTGGATCTTCTACTTCAGAAAGCCAGTTGGTGAAGGGCAAAACTTGGGTTATGCATCACAAGCATTCACATCATAACCTAACACCCGAGTTTTAGCCTATGTCTATTTATTGATTTTTGTATATAAAGAAAGCCGTTTTTTAAAATTCTGCTTGGGGGTGGTACTACCACTGTACAGCTCTGATAATTCGTTGTTACTCTGCTTTGTGGCCAGCCCCTGGTCTCTCTCTTCGTGGTGAGGCAGTTACCCTTTCGGCAAGGCAGGGAAACCCGTGACTTATTACCCTCCTGGAAAGCCTGGGAGCGAAGCTATTACCATTAGTGTCCTTTACATGAACAAAAATAAAAGAGCCAGGGTGTCTCTCACGAGTAGTGACCACTCCAATATGGCTCAAGTTAGCACCTTAAGTGAACCTCAAGTTAATGCCCAGCAGCTACATACAATTAAACATAATTAATATACAATCAACGTTGGCGATGATGAAACAAGTCCATTGACTGACATTCAAGAATCACCCAGTCAGGAAATGAAGAGTCTTCTCACTTTCCTGTTGGCCTTTGGAAGGTGAGGCGCTGTTAGAATTGCCTATCGAGTGACCAATGGCAGTAGTGTGTGGGCAGAGCAGTGGGGGTACAAGGAGGTCATGTGATGAAATCGCCAGGATATCCAACCAGAGTTGGCAACCCTATCTGTCACTCAACAGCACTTTCCGGCAGGTTCCACTCTCTGAATAAAACTCGTAATGCAATGCGTACAAGTCATTTAAACAGACAGAGATCCTACTTTTAATTTAGCAGCCAATAAGCAAGCCACTTTTGGACAGTAATATTATCACTCGTCCGAAAACTCTTCCCCAGAGAGTCACGTATCAGGTACTAAAAACAACTTTCACAGGTCTGGCAAGGTACTGAAACATTATAGTGCTGCGATGTTTGGAGCTATGGAAATATCATCTACTGAACGGAACTGGTCTGGTTCAAATGTTGCACAGTGAAATATTACATTTATATCCTGTAGTTTTACTTGATTTGTCTTCAGAATCTGTCAAGAAATGTTATGCCTTTGTGAGGTTTACCTGCATTAGGGTAAGGGTTAATGCAGTTCATATGTTATCTCATATATATATTAACATATTTCATTGATGATTTAAGAAAAAGAGGACTTGCATTCATAAAGCATCTTTAATGACCTCAAGATATTCCAAAGCACTTTACAGCCAATTAAATACTTTCTTTGCAAGTGTAGTCACTGTTGTAGTATCAGAAATGTGGCAATCGATTTGCACACAGAAAGGTCCCACCACCAGCAAAGGGATAAATAATCAATGGGATCAGATAACAGTAATGTTGGTTAAAGGGTACATATATTTGCTTGGCTACCAAGGAGAACATCCCTGCTCTTCTTCGAATGAAGACTGGGCCATTTTTTTATGTTCACCTGAGGGAGCAGGTGGGGCCTCAATTTAACATCTCATCCAAAAGATGGCCCCTCTGATGGTACAGCACTCGCTCACAGGCAGCATTAGCCTCAATTACATGTTTCATCTTCTGGAGTAATTGGCAGAGAATGTCCTCAAGCGGTTCTCCTGAGCGACAGTGTAACTTTGGGAGAAACCATGTTTACATGTCATTAAACCAGGCTCCCATTGTCCGATTGGGAGCACTCCCCACACCTTAAAAAAAAGCGCCTGGGAAGAGCATACGTTGCAAGGAGCAGGGTTGTTGCACGGATTGGCCGTCTTTAGTTTCCCTGCTTTAAGTGGCCTTTTCGTGATAATGGGAGCAAAGCAAAGAATAACTATGAGGCTGTTTAAGGGATTGAGTTATGAGGAGTGACTGAAGAAACTTAAGTTCTTCAGCCCAAGCAGGAGTCCATTGAAAGGAAATCTGAAAAAGCTGCTCAAGATGATCAATTATACAGAAAACAAAGGCTGCTCGTGCACAACGCTGGACATTATTATTCTCCTAAATATTGTGGCAACAATACTGACTCCAATGGAGTGTGGGGGGGGGGGGGGGGGGTGGCGTGGAGGGGGGTGGCATTGCAGTTTTGGGTAATACCCTTCCAAATTTAATGACAGGATATGATTATCTGGTAATCAATTACAAGAAGATCAAAACGTTTGCTTCCATATAGCACCTTTCACAACCAAAGGATGTCTCAAAGTGCTTTGCCTACAGGAGCCATGCAGCCGTGAGGTGGAGGGGATGGGGGTGGAGGGAGATATCAGAGGTTGTGGTGGGGAGCACCAACATAATAGCCAGGAGGGCTCAGGGTGGGGGAGGGAAGATTGCTGAGGTGGGAGGTGGAGTTGGTGCCAGGAGGGATCAAGGGGAGGGGGTTGGATAGATTGGAAGGGGAGGAGGGCACAAGATCATGGGTAGCCCACAGAGAACTCGGGATGGGGGCAACGGCTCAGGACGAGATTGCGAGCAGTGGGGGACCTTGGGAGATCAGATTGTGGGGAGTGGAGGGTGGGGGTGGTGGGCCTGATTGCTGGTGGGGGGAGTTTTGAATTTTTTTTTTAGATGTGTACTTCTCACCTGATTGCCCCATTCCCCCACAGTGATTATGTACACACGGTAATAGTTTGGTGCATAGGGAGTGAACACTTACTCACAGGATGTGGACCATTGTACTGAAATTCAACAAACAACCTTCATTTATATAGTGCCTTTAATGTCATTAAAACAAAACCATGATGTTTCAACGGAGCATTTTCAGACATAATTCTAACAACAACTTCAAATTATTAAGCTACAACAGAAAAATATGACAATGACAGTTCAAAGTGGTGAATGGCATGTTTAAGGCTGGTGTCAGTAAGTTTTTACACTCAGAATAATGAATGGACAATGCCCATTCACAAAGGGTAGTGAAAGCAAAACAACAACAATTTGCATTTACAATGCACCTCTAACATGATATAACGTCCCGTGGTGCTTCAGAGAAGCATATTTGAACAGGTGATCAACAGCTTCATCAAAGTAGCAGTTTTCAAGGAACATCTTTAAACGCGAGAGAGAGAGAGAGGTGGGGAGGTTTGAGAAAGGAACTTAAAAGCCTGGGGCCTGGACAGTTGAAGACATAGCTGCAAGTGGCATAGTGATTAAAATCAGCTAGGGGACTAAAATTGGAGGAGCACAGAGTGCTCAGAGGGCTGTAGGTCTGGAGGAGGTTACAGAGATAGGAGTGGGCAAAGGCACAGAAGAATTTGAACAGAAGGATGTGAATTTTATATTTGAGGTATTGTTGGACCAGGACCTAAAGTAGGTCAGTGAGCATAGGGGTGACGGGTGAATGTGAGTTAGGATATGGGCAGCAGAGCTTTGGATGAGCTCCTGCATTTCAAAAACCCTGAAGCCATTTCTGACACTTGAAAGCTGTGATATGGTCTGCCTTGCTATTTTTTCATCTGTAAGCAGAACGCTGGAAGCTCTCAACATGATTTTTGCTGCAATTTAACTGTTTAAAAATCAAGGTGAATGTGTGGTAAGAATAGCCCGACCCGTCAACATTTATCTGCAGAGAGCCAAGGCTTCCTTCATCTTCAGAATTTATACCGTTTTAGTATCTTATTGATTGTACATTATTGCAGACTTGCAAACTTATGGCAATTTTCTAGGGATTATACGGTTAAAAAAAAGATGCATTTAGTCCACTGGCCCATTTGGGAATATGTGATGGATGGAGTTGCTCGCTTTTGGAGCTATTATGGTCTGGTTTTACCTGTTGTCAGAAAAATAAATTATTTTGTTCACAAAACCATTTTTTTTTTGCTAAGGTTTAACAGCTTTGTGCTGTCCTCATACTGCCCAGAATCAAGCTATGCGGAAGCCATAACCTAGAAAATTGCAATATTAGCGGACAAACAAAATTAGAGCACATTTGCAAATTAGGTGTAAAGAATAATTCCATGCGATAGTGATAGACTCCCAGGCAAGCCAATAAATTGACACTTGTGAAAGCTGATCGATATTCATTGCGTAGACGTATTGGGCCAGAGTTATTTACAGCGCTGAGTGATTTTTCTCTCAGGGATGTTATTTAAAGATCGATTTCCCTAGAGCCCACCTCTAGAAAAGGTGGGATGAACAGTCATGGGCTTCCCATTTGTACCTGAGATGCATGATGAAGGAACCTTGTGTCCCCACTGGAAGGCCAGATTGCGGAATCAGTCTTCAGTGTTCCTTAAAAACTGAGGATCAATGATGGTTGTGGGAAGGAAATTCTCGATCGAATCCTTGGTGGATTCCAGGTGGAAGGAGCTGAATAGCCTTCACTCATTTTGGATTATCTGATGAATGTTTACCAAGGGTGTAGGAGGTTGGGGGTGGAGGGGTGTTCATTCTTCGAGTGTGTGGTGTGGATGGAGAACTTCAACCGCTGACAGTGCCAACTCCGAAAATCAGGCCTGGCAACTAGTTGTATTGACTTAACACCCTTCACACAACTGAATGTATTCAACTGTGCTCCAGACCTGAAAGCTGCTCTGTGTGCAATGCTGCAGGAGACCTATTAGTACATAAAATAGCTATGACCACCACACACACACACACCCCAAATCAGAAGGGAATATTCTCTTTTTAAAATATGCAACAAGTGAAAAAGACACATCAGCCTCTAATTGACCTCAGAATGTGCCCAAAATTCATCAATTGTGGATAAACCTTTGGATGTGCCTATTCCCAGGAGGTGACATGGGGGGGTGGGGAGGAGTGAGGTGGGGTGGGTGGTCATGATGCTCCAGCCATTATGGTGTGGATGGACCAGCGAGCCTTTTTCCTGCCCCTCAATTGTGCATTTTCTTGGGTCATTTGACAATGTGATTTTAAAGGACAGCTAGTTAAACACAGCTGCTGCTTAGCATCGAAATAATACATTATGCACCACAATATTCAGTTCTTATAAAACTGTGTGTGCTCAGACCTACCATGTGATGCACCAGAGAGAATCAGCTAGTATTTTACAAAAAAAAATCCATTGGGTTAGTTCAGATACATGATCAATTTTTCCTGTCACTTTGTACTCTAAAAATAGATGTGCAATAAAGAAAAGAACACGGCTTTAACTACATCAGAAACAGTACCATAGGGCAGCCTAAGCAGTTATCTGTGTTAGAATTGCAAATGCATCCTCCAGATTTCTGTGTGTTTATCCCTTTTGTTGCCCTCCAGTGTCAAGCTGTACCACGAGATTATATTTGCCAATCTGGACGCATCGATCAGATCAGAGAAAAGAGACTTTGGTATGAGCCCCTGTCTGCCGTCCCAGGTGGTTGTAAAAGATCCCACGGCACTAATTCGAAGCCAGAGAGTTTGGAACTTGCTTCTGTAAGGAATGGCTGAGGTGAATAGCCCGAATGCAAATATACGTCAGGAGAAGCTAGATAAGCACAATGAACGAGACGAAGTAAGGTGGAAGGAGGATCAAGTGAAGCATGAACACGACATGGACGAGTTGAGCTGAGTGGCTTGCTTCTACATTGGAGATACTATGGGCACAGTTTTACGGCCCGTCACAGCAGGGGCAGGGCCAGAAAATACACCAAGCCATTCAAAACTCCACTGACTTCAGCGGGACCGGAAGACCCTGTCGGCAGGAGCCTGTGCATTCCTATATAAACCTGGCCCTGTTTGCTTCAACCTTTTACGCAGCAGAAAAGCTAATATGGATACAATTTCTCCTTCATAATTTTACAGAATGGATCCATGGAATGAAAATCAGGTGGGCTCCATAATGAATGGACATCCACTCTGCCACATTACTACCTATCTTTACTGCTCAGGTCCCCATTCAGTCATCTCCTTGCATGATTGAAAAGCCCACATTTGCCCAGTCTTGCCTTAGCTCGTTGAAGCTAGAGTTCAGCCTTTTTCATCACCTCTGCACCACCTCGAACGTCTCCTTTGCGTCTCGTTGACTAAAACTGGAAACAGTATTCAAGGTGTAGTGATGTTAAAGTGGAAATGCAATGGAGGGGTTCAGCTGGCATTATAAACTAGCTGAGTTACACTGATGGGTACTGGTTAACCTTTATCAGACTATGGACTAACTACTGTATAGCCCGGTTTCTGGTAGAGTTTTCCAACAATACTTGAGGCTATCAGAAATTTCTACTCAGAGAAATAATTTATTGGTTGATGTAAACACAGATGCATTACACACATACACACGTGCACAATTACACACGTACACACACCCACGCACGTACACACACACACACACACCCACACCCAACACACACACACACACGCACCCAACATACACACACACACGCACACAGTCATTTGCCAGCATGGATTAGGAGTGGAAACTGTATATTTTTTTCTTCTCTCGTTCAGGGTTGCTGTGCCAATTATAATGACACCCGATTGCCACCCTTGAGAAGATCAGCTAAATCAGTCCACACCAGGGATCAAAAGTGGGACCTTCCATGCTTGCACAGATTAATTTCTATCCAGGGCAGTACAGTTACCTAATTAGTCATCAAGGGAGCTTAAAAAAAGGTTTGTATTTTTTAATTGTTATCAATGTTGTTTCAGAGTTGATTCATATTAACTTTGATGGTTAAATGGTATAATTTAATTGGTATTATTTGTTGAAATTTAATTAAAATTCATTAACTCCATTCATTTGATCCTGCTTGTAATTATTTATTCAAGTGTTTTGCAAATGATTCTCAGCTCTGAGTTAATGTGGCATATGCCTGGTTTGAAACCTTTGCTTTTTTAAGCAAAATTTATCACCCTCTCATTTGCAGAGAGTGAAAAGGAATATCAAATGAACAAGACAAAGGGCAAGTCGGAGCTTGGGGTCAGTAGGGTAGAATTCATGTGTCATGTTTGATTAATCTTGCACTTTTATGAAGGAGTTGAAAACTTGCCAAGACCCTGAGCGAGATAAAATGGTTTAATTCCCTCTCTGTTGAGTCTGCTTTCTTCCAGTAGCATGTTTTGTGGCTAATGAAATAGCGGCCTTTTAAAGGGAATAGATCTTCAAATGGTCTCTTGTCACGAGGCCAGCAGCAATTACATAAAATATTTTAATCAATTGAGAATGCAGCAATTATGAGTCTCATTGTACAGTGACACCCACTATAGGTCTTAAAGCTTAGTGCTGGGACTTGTACGCAAATTGGGTTTTCTGAAGAAGCAAATTGAATTGAAATGAAGGAGTGAGGCACAGTGTCGATATTATCAGTCTGTTGTGGGATGTCAGAAGTTTTTTTATCTGTCTCCTATTCATGAAGTAAGCGATAAACAGGCCACATAAACTGAAAATTACTAACAATGATATAATTTAATGTTATTACTGTATTCTTTAGAGAGCTGAATTGACTCTCGTTTCATCAGCACACTGAATTACTGTCTGTGTTCCCCACGAGAAAATAAGAAGGTAAGAGTTTTTTTGTGTCTCCAGTAGTCTCCTCTCCTTTTGTGACTTTTTCCCAGCATTCCAGGTGGCAACTTGCTCAAACGGCCATCTTTCCACAAGTGAGCATCACCAGGGAAGATCTGATTTTTCTCTCCAATGTGCCTGGAGCACGCGCAATTCCCATGGAGAAGAAGGGAGCTTAAACTGCCTGAAAGTGCAATGGAAGCAGAACGAATAGTAACTTTCAAAAGAGAATTAGATATATATTAGAAAAGGAGCAAGAGAAAAAAGCAGGGCTATAGTGAAAGTGCAGGGCAGTGGGACTAATTGGATAACCCTTTGTATGATCCTACGATGTTTCCGGATATCTCTCTTAAACTCGCTCTTCACAATTTGGGCTCTTTCCCTTCTGCTCTGGCATTTACTACCCTCCCCCTGACCCACACATCATAACTGCATTAGTCATGGTCATTTCTTGTGACTAGTTGGGAGAAGAGTTAACAATTTCTTCCTGGGTTTGGCTTTTGGCCTGAATATTGATTTTTTTTTTGGTCCCCTTTTCATTAAGGGAGAAAAAGCTCAGCAGCAAAAACAAACAACAACATTGGCTGACAACAAGTTGGCATTTACAGTAAGAATTTTAAGAACTGGAAAGCAGCCATTTTGGTTTTCAGGAGGCTTGGTAACCATCTGTCACCCTCTGCTTCTAGTCTATTTTATTATTTTCTTTGCATTTTAACCTCCCATACCCCTCACTGAATCCCGCAGTCAGGTAATGGAATGGCACATGTACAACAATTCGATAGGGATTCAATAGGGTACCGAGGAATGATTTCCTCTGGTGATGGAGCCCAGAACAAGATGGACAATGCTACTATTACAGCTAGGCGAGTTTGGAGAGGAATCAGGAAGCATTTTTTCTCACAAAGGATAACAGAAACCTGGAACTCTCTTCCCAAAAAAGGGCTGTGGATATGGGGTCAATTGGAAGACTGAGATCAGTAGACTTTTGCTGGGTAAGGGTAACAAGGGATACGTATCGAAGGTCGACCAATGAACTTAAGGGTACAGGTCATCTAATTTCATGGTGGAGCAGGCTCAAAGGGCCGAATGACCTAATGGACACTCAAGGCCAGCATCAAGCTCACCCTGGTCTGGTATGGTGCAGAGAGCTTCAAAATGTAACTCCTGCTCTGCACTGACAAAGGGCCTTATTGTAAATCAGTAAGATTGCCCAGCAGTTGAGTGCATACAAACATATGAACATATATATGAATCAGGAGTAGGCCACTTGGCCTCTCAGGCCTGTCCTGCTATTCAATAAGGTCATGGCTGATCTGATTGTAACCTCAACCCCATATTCCCACCTACCCCAGGAAACCTTTCACCCCCTTGCTTATCAAGAATCTATCCAGCTCGTCATAAAAATATTCACTGCTCTCCAGGGAAGAGAGTTCCAAAGACTCACAATCCTCTGAGAGAAAAAGTTACTCCTCATTTCTGTCTTAAATGGGCGACCCCTTATTTTTAAACAGTCACCCCTAGTTGTAGATTCCTTTTCACATCCACGCTATCAAAACCCCTCAGGATCTTATATGCCTCAATCAAATGGCCTCTTATTCTTCTAAACTTCCGTGGATACAAGCCAAGCCTAGAGTGGGAAGTCTGTGTTATGCTGTGAGCCCATACCAATTGAGATCTGTGCTGACACTGCCCAATCCCATTTCAAATAGGGCCTATGAAGCCGGGGCAGTGAAACCACCACTCTATTCGTGTGGGCTGCTTTGGGCAGAAGTGAGAAGACAATGCGTGGGATTTTCCAGCCCCGATTCTGACAGACATCATCGCAGGTGGGACCTGGAAATTTGGAGAGCCATTAAAAGTCAATGACTCTCCAAATTTTCCTGTCCCACCCAGCACAATGCCTGCCGGTGATGGGCCGGAAAATTCCGGCCAATGTTTTAACCCATTATACCAACCTCTCAGCAGCCCTCCTCAACGGTAATCACTATTGGCATCTTTAAATGTTGAGATTGAGTTGGGAATTTACTTTAATTGGTGCCATTGTGCTGGTGACCAACTGGAAGTTAAAACCCACTTTCCAGGCAGCGAAGTCCAATCACAAAATTTGTTTTAGGCCAATATTATTCTTAATGTGACACACAAAAGATTCATAATTGGGAGCAAAAGAAAGGTACATGGTGCCCTTCTTACTCTGTCATCAACTTGGGAACATTTAACAATTGCATTGATCTGCACAAACATAATTACATAGAATATGCAGCACAGAAACAGGCCATTTGGCCCAATCAGTCCAGGCTGTTTTTTTCTCATTCTTTCACCAACAAAGCTTGCCCAAAGCGACTGAGCTGACCACTCTTCCAAATGTGACCAGAATGAGATCTGGAAGAATTGTCACGCCTCCAGACCGTCTGAATTTATAAAGTCAGAAACTTCGGGTGGGTTGGGGAGGCGTGGTGGTGGTGGTGGGTGGGTGCGGGGTGGGGTGGAGAAGGAGTAGCACATAAAGAAAGATTGTACTGTAAATATGTTGGGTAAAGACTTGGGGGAGGTGTAGTATAAGGGTGTTTGGCATTGCAAGTGTTAATGTGGGACTGGAGAACAGTACCGCCCACAGCGTGATGAAAAGAATCACATGGAAAAAGACCTGAGAGGGGACCAGCCTCCTTGAGGTGGGCATCTCTGGCTAGGCCAGCATTTCTGGTCCACCCCTAGTTGTCCTTGAGAAGGTGGTGGTGAGCTGCCTTCTTAAACTGCTGCAGTCCATGTGCTGTAGGTACACCCACAGTGCTGTTAGGAAGGGAGTTCCATGATTTTGACCCAAGAACAGCGAAGGAACAGCGATATCATTCAAGTCAGAATGGTGCGTGTCTTGGTGAGGAACTTGTAGGTGGTGGTGTTCCCATGCATCTGTTACCCCTGTCCTTCTAGGTGGTAGAGGTCACGTGTTTGGAAAGTGCTGTCCAAAGAGCCTTTGTGAGTTGCTCAAGTGCATCTTGGAGATGGTACTCACTGATGCCACTGTGCATCAGTGGTGGAGGAAAAGAGTGTTTAAGGTGGTGGATGGGGTGCAAACCAAGCAGGCTGCTTTGTCCTGGATGTTGTTGAGCTTTTTGAGTGTTGTTGGAGCTGCACTCACCTAGGCACGTGGAGAGTATTCCATTACACTCCTGACTTGTGCCTTGGTGGATGTTGTAAGTGTTAGTTCATTAGGTCTCATGAAGAGATTCAGAAGCTTTTAAGGTTGAGCAGTAACTACTTATAGGTAACACATAACTATGTATATGTACAAAGTATAGTCCAGACAAGAAGCTAACTTCATACTGACTTCTACTTGAGTGTCTCCATACAACTCTGTCTCATGTCCTAACCTGTTTACTCTCTTCTCAGATCTCTTTTCATGTGACTCTTTTCATCACACTGTGGGCGGTACTGTTCTCCAGTCCCGCATTAACCCTTTCTATGCCGAAAACCATTATACTACACCTCCCCAAAGTTTTTACCTAACATATTTACAGTGCAAACATTCACCCCACTTCAAGACCCTGACTTTATAAATTCAAATGGCCTGGAGGTTTGACAATTCTTCCAGATCTTGTTCTGGTCACATTTGGAGAAGTGGTAGGTTTATGTTGTGGATGGTTATAGGACTCCACCTGGTCTGGGATGCCATGGCTCGCAAACATTCCCTTGAAGGACCTAACGAGCACCTCTGTGGTCACCGCGTGTAACAGCTTCACTTCGATCCATCATGGGTGTAGTCAACCACGATGAAGAAGCACCTGCTATGAAATATGAATACATCCACTCACAGCTGTTCCCACGGGCTGGCCAGGAATTGTGTGGGGATAAGGGGTTCCCATTGGTCAGTTTGTGCAATGCGCATACCTGGCAGTATGAGATTATTTCTTCAATTGCATTTCACATTCCCGGCCACTACACCACAGGCCAGGATATCAGGTGAGAGCACCATGGCTTTGTGACCAAATGCTTGCTCTCGTTGCGCATCCCAGTACCACGCCTGGCTTATTTTGAGAAAGTGACGCAGGGGCTGCGTAACTTGCACCAGGTTGGGCTGAAATCTCACCAACTGGTTCACCATGCCCAGGAATCTTTGGAAGTCTGGAATAGATGATAGGGTTGAGAACTCGCTGATCGCCTTTGTTTTGTATGGGTCCACCATGATGCCTTTGCGGCTCACATAATGTCCTAGGAACTGAATAGAGGCCTTAGAGAGCCTGCACTTTGCGTTCAGTGTCAGCCCTGCTTCCTGCAGGCATTCTGAGACAGCAGTGGGCCTCCTGTCATGTTCCCCAACATTCATACTGTGGACCAAAACATCATCCACATGGCAGATGACAGTCTCCAGGCCTTGTAAGATGGCCGAGATTGTGTGTTGAAAAATCTCGGATGCTGAGGTAATGCTGAAGGGAAAGTGATTGAAACAGAATCTGCCAAATGAGGCGATAAACATAGTCAGCAATTTGGATTTCTCATCTAGTGGGAGTTGCCAGAAGTTGCAGTTAGCATCGAGTTTCGAAAACACCGTACCTTTGAAGCGTTTGGTTAGGCTGTCACCCACTGAGGGCATTGGGGGGACTTCTCTCACCACTGCACATCTGGATGTCTTAACCTTACAAAGCTTTCTAAAGTGTCCCAGCCGATTGCAGTTGAAACACTGCACTGAGATTGCTGGATCTTGCTCTCGCTTGTGAGGTCTTTTGGTTCCACAGTGCTGACATGGTCGCCCATCCTCTTGTGGTCTGTTTGGTATTACCTTCCTTGGCCTGGGGCCTCCTTGCCCTTTTGTTGCTTTGTGAGTTGGACAGTTGTGGTCACTCTACAGCACAACTTAACCTTGCCACATAAAATGGACTGGTGTTGTTGGCGAATTTCAGACTGCCTGACTATTTGGATGGCTTTTTCTGGAGTCAGATCTTCTTTTGCCTGTAACATGTCTGAAACGACATCATTAACCACTCTGGCGATAACCATTCAGTCTTGTATGAGCTCAGCCTTCAGCCAATCTGCATAACTCATTTATGAAAGAGTCTACGGGTTCTCCAGGCTGCTGGACTCGCTTGTTGAATTTTGCTTGTTTTAAAATTTTATTACTTCTTAAATTAAAATAGGTATCGAGGAATCTTCAAACTTATCTGAAGATTCATTTATTCCTTGCCTTGTATTGGCTATTGGATCTACTGAGTACGATAGTGTATTCATTTGTTCAGCCTCTGTCTTACTATCTAATCCTGAAGCTATCATGCATCTTAAAAATATTTTTCACCAAAGACCCCAATTCTGTGCCTGGCCCAATCCTTGGGTCAGCCCAAATTTATCTGGTAGGATTGTTTTATTATCCGTGCTTTTTGGTTCAGGGGTTTCACTTTTCACTTTTTCACTTTTCACCTTTAAAGATGGCGCTGCAGTAACAGATTTTTCAATGCTTCTTCTCGCGCTTGTCAGGTGTTGGCGGGCTCCTGTGGTGACCACGGGATCAATGGGATCGATTCCTCACAGTGAATTGCGTAATCAAAGATTTGGGCCACTTTAGAACATTTTTGGAGTATTTTAGTGTGATTGAAAGATGATTCCCGGCTTTGGCTGAGTTTCTAAAACTTTGTCTTTTTTTAATGGAGCTCAGCTGCCGTGGGAGCCGATTCTGAACCTGGACTGGCCAAGGTGATTAATGGAACGGGCTGCTCTGACTGATTAATGACCTGAAGACTTTTAAAGGCTAGTTCAGCCTTAGGACTGAATTTTTTGCTCACGCATGCTAGATCCTTTGACTTTACAATCGATGGGGGTTCATCATAGCCCTTCATGTGCTCTGGCGGAGTCCTTTAGCTGCACAGTGGATTTTTCTTCTGTCTTCCAGCCTCCACTTCTGCAATGGAGCTTCTTTTTAGGCGATCTCCAGCTGTGTCTTTGGTTCAGCTGCACCTCATTCAGGTCAGGATGCTGCTCCTTTATTTTCTCAGGATCCAGGGCCTGTCACCAGCTTCTCTGGGGTTCTGCATTCATTAACTAGCTGCCACCATACTGTAAGGGTTTGTTCAGTAGGTCTCACAAAGAGGTTCAGAGGTGTATAAGGTTGAACAGTAACTGTTTATTGGTAATACATAACTATGTACATATGTACAAAGTATAGCCCAGACTAGAAGCTAACTTCATACTGACTTCTACTTGAGTGTCTCCATACAACTTTGTCTCATGTACTAGCCTGTCTGCTTTCCTCTCAGGCCTCTTGTCATGTGACTCTTTTCATCACACTATGGGTGGTGCTGTTCTCCAGTCCCACATCAGCCCTTGCTATGCCAAACACCTTTATACTACACTGGACAGGCTTTGGACTGTCAGAAGTTGAATTACTTAGCGAGGAATTCTCAGCCTCTGATCTGCTTTTGTAGCCACAGTATTTATGTGGCTAGCCCAGTTCAGTTTCTGATTAATGGTAACCTCCAGGATGTTGATAGAGGGGGCTTCAGTGATGTACAGTGATGAAAGCAGTGGCGATGTTTAGATTCTCTCTTGTTGGAGATGGTCATTGGCTGGCACTTCTGTGGCACGAATGTTACTTGCCACATATCAGCCCAAGCCTGAGTTGTCTAAGCCTTGCTGCATTTGGACATGGACTACTTCAGTATCTGAGATGTCGTGAATGGTACTGAACATTGTGCAATCATCAGCGAATATCCCCACTTCTGACCTTATGATGGTTGAAGATGGTTGGTCCGAGGACACTACCCTGAGGAACTCCAGCAGCGATATCCTGGGACTGAGATGATTGACCTCCAACAGCCACAATCATCTTCCTTTGTGTTAGGTATCACTCCAGCCAGTGGAGTGTTTTCCTCCTGATTCTCATTGATTTCAGTTTTACCAGAGCTCCTTGATGCTACATTTGGCCAAATGCTGCCTTGATATCAAGGGCAATCACTCTCACCTCTCCTCTTAAGCTCAGCTCTTTTTTGTCCACGTTTGGATCAAGGCTGTAATAAGGTCAGAAGCTGTGACCCTGAGCATCAGTGAGCAGGTTATTGCTGAGTAAGTGCTGCTTAATATCGCTGTCAACAACACCTCAATAGGCTGGGATGGGCTTGTCCTGCTTCTTGTTGACACGATATACCTGGACATTTCCACATAGCTGGGTAGATACTAGTGTTGTAGCTGTGCTGGAACAGCTTGGCTAGGGGTGCAGCTAATTCTGAAGCACAAGTCTTCAGTACTATTGCCGGAATGTTGTCAAGGCCCATAGCCTTTGCAGTATCCAGTGCCTTCAGTTTCTTGATATCACTTGGAGTGAATCAAATTGGCTGAAGTCTGGCATCTGCGAAGCTGGGAACCTCAGGAGGAGGCCGAGATGGATCACCCACTCGGATGAAAATAGTTGCAAGTGCTTCAGCCTGTCCTTCGCACTGCTGTGCTGGGCTCCTCCATCAGTGAGGGTGGGGATATTTGTGGAGCCTCGTCCTCCAGTGAGTTGTTTAATTGTCCACCAACATTCACTACTGGATGTGGCAGGGCTCAGAGCTTAGATCTGATTGGTTGATTGTGGGACAGCTGTGTAATGTAGAAAATCCAGCAGCCAGATTGTGGCTGAATACAATTCTGCTGCTGCTGATGGCCCACATAATCTCATGGATTCCCAGTTTTGAGCTGCTAGATCTGTTCGAAACCTATCCCATTTAGCACGATGGTAGTGCCACACAGCACAATGGAGGGTATCCTCAATGAGGAGGCCGGACTCCGTTTCCACAAGGACTGTGCGGTGGTCACTCCTACCAATACTGTCATGGACAGATGCATCTGTGACAGGTAGATTGGAGAGGACAAAGTCAAGTAAGCTTTTCCCTTTTGTTGGTTCCCTCACCACCTGTCACAGGCCCAGTCTGGCAGGTATGTCCTTCAGGACTCAGGGTGCTCAGTCAGCAGTGGTACTACCGAGCCACTCTTGGCAATGGACGTTTAAGTCCCCCACCCAGTGTAAATTCTGTATCCTTCATCCAATTGGTGTTCAACATGGTGGAGTATTGATGCATCAGTTGGGGTGGGGGGATTGGGAGCAGTTGGTAATCAGCAGGAGGTTCCCTTCCCCATGTTTGATTTGAAGCCACGAGACTTCATAGAGTCCAGAGTCAATGTTGAGGACTCCTAAGGCAATTCCCTCCTGACTGTATACCACTGTGTCTAGTGTGTCTGTCCTGTCAGTGGGAAGGTGATGGTGGTGTATAGGACATTGTACAGTATGATTCCATCAGTATGACAATGTCAGGTTGTTGTTTGACTAGTCTGTGAGACAGCTCTCCCAATTTTGGCACAAGCCCCCAGACGTTAGTAAGGAGGGCTTTGCAGGGCTGACAGGGCTGTGTTTGGCGCCGTTGTTCCTGGTACCTAAGCTGATGCTGAGTGGTATGCACGGTTTCATTCCTTTTAGGCTTTTTAGGTTTAGTACAACTGAATGGCTTGCTAGAGCATGTCAGCCACATTGCTGTGGGTCTGGAGTCATATCCAGGCCAGACCAGGCAAGGACAGCAGATTTGCTTAGTGAACCAGATGGGTTTTTACAGCAATCAACGTTTCATAGTCACAATTATTCCAGATTTTTACTAAATAATGGAATTTAAATTCCACCAGCTGCCTTAGTAGGATTTGAACCCATGACCTCAGAGCAATAATCCAGTGACATCACCTCTATGCCAATGCCTCCCCTTTATGCTCTACTTGAGCCTCCTCCTATCATTGCTCATCTAACACAATGAGCATAACTTTCAATCCCTTCTCCCTCATATTCTTATTGAACTTCTCCTTAAATGCATCTATACTGTTTTTACAATTTCATCTCAGTTAGCAAATCATTATTTACAGATCAGCCATACTATTTGTCTCTCTGATTGTACGGCTGTTCATAGCTTACGTGCTTATTGGTAAAAATGTCATGAGTGATTTTCTTCTTATTGCCACTCATCTTTTCAGGCTGTTAAGAAGACAGAGCGTAAAAAAAACTCACCACTCACTTGGCATCCAAGTGCCACCATACACCCCAATTTAGGGGTCCAGTGCATCCACCTGAAACTGGTGGTGGTGTTACAATTCATTCAGGGGGTCCGAGTTGCTGTGGCAACATGACTAGTGATGGTAGAGGCTCCAATGTTCTTTCCATCACGTGGCTGACCAGGAATCTCTCCCGCTGAAACTGGTGGGAGCCTCATCAATAAATGGAAATTGGGGCCCTCGAAGCCATGACAAATCTCCAATGCATTTTTGATCTACTAATATTGGAGTCAGTCATAGCTCAGTGTGTGACCTCTGAACCAGGAGGTGTGGTTTCAAGTCTCACTCCATAGACTTGAATACAAAAGTCAGGCCGATACTCCAGTGGAGTGCTACAATGTCAGAGGCAGTATATTCAAAGAAGGTGTTAAGGTAAATGCAGGTAAGGAGCCTGTGGCATTTAAGTCTCCTGCCACCATATCTTTCCATCTGGTCTTAGGCATTCCTCTTCTCTTTCTTCCTGGCAGTCTCATCTGCATCACTCACCTAACCACATGTCCTCTATCTCTCTGCAATAGATGGCCATATCTCTTCTCAGCTACTTTCTTCAATGTTTCCAAAATCTTCACCGACTCCCTGATATACTGGTTCCTGATCTTCTCCTTGCTTAACACTCCATGCATCCATCTCAGCATCTGCATCTCATTAGTTATCCAGTTATTTTTCCTCTCTTCTTGATGGTACCCAGCTTTCTGCACTATACAACAAGGCCAGTCTTACATATGTCTTGTAAATTCTTTCCTTCAATGTCAGCGGTACCTTTCTATCACATATCACTCCATTGCACTTCTTCTAATTACTCCAACTAGAGCTAATCTGTTACTTAATTTCCATTTACATACTTCCATCTTCTGCCACCATTGACCCAGGTGCTTGAAATCACTCACTTTCTCCAAGTCTTCATCCATAATCTTTACATCTTCACTCCGATCCTCTTCCCTAGGCTCAAACCGATAGTTAATTAATTGGGTCTTTGATCTACTGACCTTCATGCCCCTATCTTCCAGTGCTCTTCTCCAATTCTCCAGATACTCAGCCATGTTCTCATCATCCCCACTGAATAGCTCAATGTCCTTTGCAAACATTATTGACCATGGCACCTCCTGTCTCACTTGGTCAGTTAGAAAATTCACGATAATCAGGAAGAGTGTCAATCCTTGGTGCAATCCAACTCTGGCTTTGAAACTCTCACTTTCCCTTGCACTCCTTCTTAATCTGACGCTCCTTGTACATGTCCTGTAATAGACATAATTCCCAGGGACTCATCACTCAACTAACATCGCTAAAAATAAACTGTCTAGTCATTATCTCATTGCTGTTTATGGAACATTATTTTTGCAAGTTAGCTGCCATGTTTCCTATATACAGAAGTGGCTACACTTTAAAAGTACTTAACTGGCTGGAGAGCTCCTGGGTTGTGGTTGGAAAGCCATTTTAGAAATGCAAGTTCTTCTTCTGCTGAGTGGAGGACAGTCAAACCAGTGGTCCTTCAAGATTTTGGATGAGACATTACTCTCTCAGGTGGACATAAAAGATCCCATGGCTCTATTTCAAACAAGAACAGGGGTGTTCTCCTCAATGTCCTGGTCAATATTTATCCCTTAACAAACATCACAAAAACAGAATTTCTGTTCATGATCACATTGCTGTTTGTGGAATTTTGTTGTATGTAAAGTGGTGGTACGTTACATTTCCTACAATGGTGACTACAACTTAATAAGTACTTCATTGAAGGTAAAGGGAACAAAGGAGGTACCAAAGGGCTTTACAGCCAATTAAGTACCTCTAAGATGTAGTTACTGTTGTAACATTGGAAACATGGCCAGCAAAAGGCTGGACTGTGTTGAGGTTGTGAAAGACGCTGAATAAATGTAGGTCATTCTTTCTTTCTTTCTTTAAAGGAACTGCTACAAGCCACTCCAAAAAAGGTTACTACAAGCTCTTTACATGACTTATGTTGATCCAGGAGCAACTAAATCTTAAAACCTGCAAAGTTTGCACAGGCAATGGTGAAGCCATAGTTTGAGCACTGTGTGCAGTTTGGGTGTCCCATTACAGAAAGTTGGTTAAAAGCCACAGAGGGAACAAAGTAAATTTTCACAAGTGAGAAATTTGAGATAATAGGGATGCTTGCATTGCTCAAGTAAAAACTAAGACAAAATCTAATAGACGTTTATTAAAACGTTTGTTAAACGTTTATTAAAAATGACTAGACATTTTATTTTTAGCGATGTTAGTTGAGTGACGAGTCCCTGGGAATTATGTCTATTATAGGACATGTACAAGGAGTGTCAGATTAAGAAGGAGTGCAAGGGAAAGTGAGAGTTTCAAAGCCAGAGTTGGATTGCACCAAGGATTGGCACTCTTCCTGATATCGTGGATTTTCTAACTGACCAAGTTAAAACACATGAAGTGTGAATAGGAAAAGACTCTTTCATCTGGTTAGGGGGTCAGCAACAAGGCCCATCACTTAAAAGCTATTCCTAAAAGAATGAGGATGAGGTTACGAGAAATTCCTTTATGTAGAGGGTTGTTGGACCATGGAATTCTTTGTCACAGAGAATAGTTGACACAGAGAGAATAGCATCTTTTAAGGAACAAGTGCATATAAACATTTGAAGCAGAGGACTATACAGACCTTTGGGGAGATAGCAGAATAATACGTTTGGATTGCTCTAGTACAGGTACAATCGGTCAATTGGCCTCCTTCCATGCTAAAATTCATTCTTTCTTGGGCTAGCTCATCTTATCCTGTTCAGATCCTTTTCTCCCTGTTTATCTCACCGTACCTCCCTCTATCTTTTGAACCACCCCACCCAACTATCCAATCATTCACTTGTTCTAATGCTGTATAATGCTCAGATATAAAGAAAGCAAAGCGAGCTGAATTTATTTTGTTCCGCCATTTTGTATTGATGATCCAGCTCTTGATGTCCATCTTCCTATTGAACATTGCAGAGAGCAAGCTCCAACTTGGTTATGATTACATGTCATAGGGTACTTAAAGACAAACAGAACATATCTACAAGTACAGTAAGTAGATTACCTGATTTAAAAAAAAGTACATTCATCTGTTTACAAAGGGTATATGTAAAAATGTAAGAGCAACAGATTGACAAATAAAAAGAAGCAGTGAGTAATTGACCACATTGCTGACAGTATTTGAGAGCGTTGCAGCATTAACCTGAATGAGGCAAGTTGGTACTGTTCCTGTGTGCGGTTAATAGGGTTCTAATATTCTAATATTCTAATATTCTAAAAGCTCATGACAATGGACACAGCCATTATTAATGATATTCCTGTGAAATTCAGTGGTCACCGCATAAAACCACTTTCTCTTCCGCCACCCATCCTGAAATCCTTTTTTCAAATTGCGCTGTTATGAGAAGTAGACTGAATGACATTTTCATTTGAAAAGACAGCTGTTCAATTGTGACAACTGAATTTGCAAAGAACGTCTCCATGGAAACTCCCACAAAAGCTCCTGAATGCTGAAAATCCAAGTGAAATTAAATAAACTCAACATTTTTTCCAGAAGGAACTTATATATAAATGTACAAAGTAATAGTAATGTTGATATTTTTTGCCGAAAATAATTTTAAAGTAAAAGGATTAACTCTTCAGATTATATACACACTTCAGGTGCCTTCTGAGAATAAAGTGTTCCTGTAAGTTGTTATAACACCGTCCACAAAGTCAGGATGTCCCAAGCCAGCCGATGAAGTACTTCTCGAGGTGCAGCCGCTGGTGGAATGTAGGAAACACAAGTTGCACAAGGCAAGATTCCAAAAACAGCAATGTGGCAATGAGCAGATAATCTGTTTTAGTGATGTTATTATGGGATAAATGTTGGCCAAGACACCAAGCATAAATAACTCCCCTTTTCTGAAAGGCTTGTTTAAGACCTTTTACGTCCACCTGAAAGGGCAGAGAGAGCCTGGGTGTAATGGTTAATCTCAAAGACAGCACATTTAACATTGCAGTACTCCATGAGTAGTGCACTTGAAAGCCAACCAAGATTTTGTGATAAGGCCTTTGGGACTGGGACTTAAAACCACAACCTTCTGACATAGGAGTAAGAATTGAGCCATGGGATGGAATCGCCCATGCCCACTGATGCGTGCTCAGCAGCCTGAGCAGACAATATGGCGAGAAAGCCAGAAATCAGTTTCGTGGCGTCTGAAACCAGTCTGCGATCGTCTGCTCAGCCTGTCGATGGCGGGCCGCGTTTCCCACCATCGGATGTTGGGAACCTCATTGTAATACATTTGCATATCATTATAAGGCCAGTTCGCCGGAATCATCCCCCTCCCGCTGGATCGTCTGCCCACAGCAGAATAAAACAGCCGTGCACTTGGCGGGCTGCACTTTGAGGGGAACTCGGAGGTGAGTACACAGTAACGTTGCGCAGCGCTCACACGGGTCGCCTGTTGGACTTCAAGGTTGAGGTGGGCTGGAGGCGTGGGGGCAAGGGCTGCCCTGTGGTTGAGGCTACTTGGGCTGCCTTGCAATTGAAGATAGTGCACAAGCACGTGCGGGGTGGTGGGGAGGGAAGCAGCCACACATTAGGGAAACCATGTATAACATGAGCATTCCTCTGCAGCTGAGACAGTTCAGATGCAGCTACATTGATATGCTTGGAGTCAGGCCTCTAGCCTCTCTATCCACTCTAGCAATGCAGAGGCATGAAAGTGCCACCAAATGCTCCAGAGCTTTTCACCCCTCGGGCACAGACTGCAAAGTAATGAGTGTTTTAGTGGACTGCAGAACAGTTGGACGACTGCACACGTTGTACAATCTCCTTGCTAAAGCTGGCCATGGAGCAGTCACTGGTGGAGGCGCTTACAGCCCCTTGCAATGTCATCAACCCAGTTTGGACCAGTCTCCCCATGGTTCGAGCTAACAGTGCAGCCTTGCAGTGCGGGTTAGGAGAATGCCTGTCCCTGAGCTGAGAGCACAGCATGCAGTCCAGTGGGCAAAACTGCCGCCAATCGGTCAGGTGGAGTGGGGTGGAGGAGGGTGGGGTTTCGGGCAGCCATGCAGCGCATTGAACTCTGGCCATCCAAGTGGTGGCCAGCACTCTCCGCGATGTGTTAAGGGGCCTTCAGACTTAACGAAGAGAGGTTCTTAGTACACCCAAGCTAAACCACACCTCTCTCTCTTTCATTCTACAGGAGGAGTACACAAGATGTATGGAGCCTGGTGAACTGGCTGTATGCCTCATGGTGTACAGAGAGCGGACACAACGGAGAAGAGAGTGACAGAGGAGCCTGGCTGCTCAGAGGGAGGAGCAGCAACCTCAGCAAGAAGGGGCGACTGGGGATCCCACACATGCCACTGAAGAGCCACAGCGAACCATCACTGGTCGGTGCCTAGCGACACCCAGGGTCTATAGACGCCGCCATTCATTCCTGCAGACGACCGAGAACCAGTGTCTCGGAAGACTGCGCATGTCTAGGGCACTGGTCAGTCACATCTGCCAGCTGCTGCAGGATTTGGCACCACGGGAACATGGAGGGCATCCACTGCCAGTGGCCGTGAAAGTGACCACAGTGCTCAATTTCTACGCCAGTAGCTCCTTTCAATGCTCCCCAGGTGACCTCTATGGGATATCGCAAGCCTCCACCCACAAATGCATCCATGAGTTCACAGATGCCACCTTCACGAAGGCACACACTCTGTGCATTTCACCCTGGACCAAGAGAGCCAGGATGCAAGAGCAATTGGTTTTGCCCAGATCTCCAGTTTCCCACTGGTGCAGTGTGCGATCGACTGCACTCACGTGACGCTCAGATCTCCTTGGCAACAAGGGGTCAACTATGTCAACTGCAAGGGCTTCCATTCGCTGAATGTGCAGCTGGTGTGTGACCACCGCAAGTGCACTCTACAGGTCCACGCACGGTTTCCAGGGAGTGTCCACAACTCCTACATCCTCAGTTGGTCACAGATCCCTGACATCTTCCAGGGTCCACAGAGGCTGCAGGGATGGCTCCTCGGGTACAAGGGCTACCCACAGAGGCTGTAACTGATTACATCCATGCAGCGGCCTCAGACTGCAACAGAGTGACGGTATAATGAAGCTCATGCTACAGCTCACAATTTGATGGAGCAATGCATTGGGATGCTGAAGATGAGGTTCCAATGCCTGGACCGGTCTGGTGGAGCCCTGCAATACAGTCCACAGAGGGTGTCACGTATCATCGCCTGATGAGGAGGATGTCGACGGTGATGAGGGTGAGGAGGTTCTCGAAGGTGACGATGACAGCGATGAGGCCCTCGAACTGGTTAGCTCATCTGCAGGTGTGCTTGGGAGGCCCTCATAGCTGTTAGGTTTGTGGAGGACGTTGACAACATGCAGAGACGAGGCACCATAGATCCTCACATTGCACCTGTGAACGTTTGACTCCAGTCTGGCTTATGGCAGCACACATACCCTCTGTGATAAGGCTCCTGTCATGGAGACACAGTGGAGGCCCTAACAGCCACTGGATTCCAGGAGGATAATGATGACATGTAGTGAGAACACTCCATAGATCTTCACATTGCCTCTGAGAATGTCTGACTCCTGTCTGGCTGAGGGCGGCTCACTTGCGCTCTGTGATCAGGGTCATATCATAGAGACGCAGCTATGAAACTTTAGAAACATCTGATCCTTTGCCTGTCTTCAGCACCGGACCCCTTCAGGAGCGCAGATGCTGAAGAGATGGGGGCCAGACCCGCACTAAAGGTGCTGAGAGCACATAGAGAGAATGATGGAACTCTGTGACGCCTGCCCACTACATTCTGGCAGCAATGACCAGCACCAACGAGGTGCAGGCATCAGTAATGTTTCCAGGGAGTGAGGCTGGACCATCACTGTGGCCTGAAGGTTGCACAGAGCACAGGGAAGAGGCCCTGGACTGAGATACCTGCTAAGAGACAGCTGTGTGTTTTGTTGGGGGAGGAGAGAAGACCCCGCTGCAGAGACTTGGGGGAGAAGGGGTGTGTGTGTGTATTGTTTAAGATCTTGCCACCGCCCCCCTGCCCCCCACCTACCCCACTCGCTCCGACCATGGCTGAGTCCAGGTAGCTGGTGCTGCCTGGTGAAGGGGGATAGGGCTGACTCCTGTGTGCCAGGTAGCACCGGCTGCCCGGTGAAGTCATCGCCCTCCCCCTATAGGAAGAACATCGAGGCCCCCACTCACACTCCACTCGACCGAGCGACACCCACCTACCCTTTAGTCTTTCCCTCCTGTGTCTCCCTGTCCTTTACCCCTCTCCCTCCTCTCCTCTCTGTTTTTGTCATCCTGGAGGGGGAGGTCACACCATCCTTTCCCCCTCTCTCCGGGGTGAGATATTGTTGAATATAGAGCTCGGGGTGGGTGTGGCTCAGCCCCTATGGCTGCGACAGGGTCGCCTGTAGCCGGGCCTTCCAACGACTGTGGAGACAGTGCTGTCACCGGTGGTGGGGTCTAGGAAAACATATGCAGCCCCTGCTGCTCCCGCGGCCCCGTAACCTTGTCCCCTCTTTACTAAGACCCTGGGCATCAAGAGCTACACCCAGCCCGAAATGACGATCGAGGCCTGCGTCAATGTTATGGCCAGGGCTGTCGGCCTCTCAGCCATAGTTGCTGCCTTGAGGATGGACGGCAAATCTGTAATTTTCTTGAGGTCAGAGCGGGCAGTGCACCTGGCCCTAGAGAAGGGGCTCACTGTGGGCGGGACCTTTCTGGCTGTGGACCCTTTGGAGGCCACCGCCCAGAGGATCATCATTTCCAACGTCCCACCCTTTGTCTCCAGTGAACTCCTCCTCCCCCACCTCCATCAACTGGGGGGGGGTTAGGTCAGGGGTTGCACCGATCCCGCTCGGCCTCAAGGATGTGGCCCTCCGCCACGTGTACTCCCAGATGCCCCCAAACCCACCCTGATCCTCAGACCCCTGAAAACACCGGCTTAGGGGCAAAGCCATCATCCGGCCCCGGAGACATTTCCGTGGGTGCTCCTGGGCTCCATGCGCGCCTCAGCGCCATTTGCTGGGCCCAGCGTCGTACCCGTGCGGGTTCCCAGGATCAGTGGCAGTGGGGTGGGTGACCCCAAGCCGGTGGTCCTATTAAAGAGGGGGTACCTGCCCAAACCCCAGAGGACCGAGCATCCGGAGGGGCTGAACAAGGGCACCGGGGGCATGGCAGATGGAGGGCTCCACAGCCCCAAGCCTACCCGGAAGAGACACCAACCCTCGGAGGGGGAGGACCTCGCCACTCATGAGGTTGGGTGTGCCCCCTCCCCCAGTGAAGAGGTGGTGGTGTCTCCACCCCATAAGTCCTCGCTCTGCCCTCTGGGGGGAGCCAAACCCCCGTTCCCTCGCTGCAGTCCCCTGAGCAGGGCCCCGCGAGGGTCGGTGAGGGTATCGCCCTTGCAGTGATGCCCCACCCCGATCCACCTTGTAACCCTGAGATGCCATTTGGTCCGCCAGGGTTCTGTGGCAGTCCCTTCATGGCCCCGACCACTGGGTCATCAGAGGGCGGTGGTGTTAAAGGCCTCCCCGCTCCCTCCCAAGCTTCAGCGCCAGGTGCCTCCGTGCTAGGCCCGGAGGTTTTCCGGACTTGCCAGGCAGCCCAGTGCCTGGTGGGGAGCCGGGCTCTGAGCCGCCTCTGCCCTTTGGCCCATATCCCAGAGAGGAGGCCAGAGAGGACCCCTCTGCCCTTGACCCTGGGAGTGGGATCGAGGTGGAGGTGCAGCTGACTGGCAGCTCCAAACCAGCCCCCATACTCAATACGGGGGAGGGGTTGGAAGCTGGGGGTGACCACCTGGAGGAGGATGGGGTTTCGGTGTTGAGCACTGGGGGCAACTCAGAGTCATTATCAGGTGAGATGTTGGATCCCCTGGTGCCCCCCACCGATTTTCCCCTCATCCCTTTACGGGAGCTCCGGGATTTTTTAGTGAGTAATGGCGATCGCCGAGACAGGGTCCAGTCAGCCCTGGATCGGGGGCATTCTATTCCTCTTGTGTTCTGGTCCACCCGTGAGGCCCCCAAGGCCCCTGGGCTGGATCAGAACGCCAAGCAGAGGGTCCACACGTTTCTCACTGGCATCCTGAAGGAGAGGAAGGATTAAAATAGTTCTCTCCTCCTTGCACTTTGCATTAGGTGATGGTAGCACATACTCCCGACAATGAAGACTACCATAGCCAGCCTCAACATCAACAGCAGCAGGGACGCACAGCGCAGGTTCCAGAACTTCTCAACCCTCAGGGACGGGAAGTATGTAGTGTGTTTCCAGCAGGAAACCCAGACCGTTCCAGGAGACAAAGCTACCTGGCTCCTGGAATGGCGAGGCGGGGTCTACTTGAGTCACTTTACCTTCAATTCTGGCGGGGTGGCTATCTTGTTGGCCCACATTGTCAGCCGGAGATCTTGGGGGTCAAGGAGCCGGTACCAGGCCGGTTGCTATATCTTACTGTGCACCTAGGGGGTGCGACACTTCACTTTGTGAATGTGTACGTTCCCCTGGGCGCGCAGCAGCAAGCGAGCTTCTTTGAGGAAGTGTCCACTCATCTGGGCTTCATCGACGCGGGCAAGTGCATTGTCCTTGGGGGGGATTTTAATAGCACCCTCGAGGCCCGGGACTGTCATGGTGCCCAGCACTGCACGCTAGGTGTGAGTAATTTGAGGGACCTGGTCAGGTCCTTCGACTTGGTGGATGTCTGGTGACATCTCCATCCTGACTCCAGCGTTTTCACTTTCATGTCACCTGGAGTTCGAGTGTCCAGACTCGGCCGCCTTTACATTTCCAAGGCATTTGTGTCTTGCATTCTGTCGGCTTCTGTGCAGCAGGTGCCGTGCACGGACACCATCTGGTGTGGGCGGAGCTCACTCCATTCTGCGCTCGGACGGGGTCTGTGTACTGGCCCTTTAACAAGCTGCTGCTGGAGGATGAGCGGTTCCTGGGCTTGTTCTGTCGTTTCTGGGCCGGCTGGTGAAGGAAGCGGGGGAGGCTTCCCCTCCTTGAGGCTATGGTGGGACGTGGGCGAGGCTCATATCTGCATCTTCTGTCAGGAGTACACGAGGGGGTCAACAAAGAGGCAAAAATCCAGGGTCGAGGAGTTGGAGAAGGAGGTGCTCGACCTGGAGGCAGGTCTCCGTCAGCCCGATGCAGACCCGGCCCTGCGGTCGGTGTACGATGAGAAGAAGGGCGCGCTGCGGGACCTGCAACTCCTCGGGTCCCAGGGCGCGTTTGTGAGGTCGAGGATCCGGTTCCTCCGGGACCTGGACCGTGGCTTCCCCTTCTTCTACTCGCTGGAAAAAAGGGCACGGGGTCCGTCAGCAGCTCCTGACGCTGCTGGCCAATGATGGATCCCTTGTCTCAGATCCGGAGGGCATCAGGGCCATTGTCAAATTCTATTACACAGCCCTGTTCTCTCCGGATCTGTCCAGCGAGGATGCTCACAGAGTTTTGTGGGAGGACCTGCCGCAGGTCAGCCTGGAAGGCACCGGAAAGCTTGACTCCCCTATAAGTCTGGGGGGAGCTGACCAGGGCCCACGACAGCCTCTCCAGGGGCAAATCCCTGGGGCTGGACGGACTAACTGTGGAGTTCTTCAGGGAGTCCTGGAACGTCCTGGGGAATGCCTGCGCAGGGGTCCTGGGGGAGAGTATCGCGACCAGAAGATGCCCCTCTCGTGGCGCAGGGCGGTCATTGCTCTGCTGCCTAAGAAGGAGGATCTCCGCCTGCTTAAAAACTGGTGCCTGGTCTCCTTCCTCAGCACGATTACAAGGGCAATGTCTTCTCGCCTTGGCACCGTGCTGGGCCACATGATCCACCCTGACCAGCCCTACACGGTCCCGGGCCGGACCATCTTCAATAATATCCATCTGGTCCAGGACGTGATCAATTTTTCCCAGAGGACTGGTCCGTTGAGCGTCTTCCCTTCTCTTGACCAGGAGAAGGCGTTCGACAGGGTGGATCATGAATATTTATTTGGGACTTTGCGAGCATTCGGGTTCAGGACCTATTTCGTCGCCCGGACCTGTCATCTGTACACTGCCGCAGAGTGTCTAGTTAAGGTTAACGGGTTCCTGACGGTGCCCCTTGGCTTTGGGAGAGGGGTACATCAGGGCTGCCCCCTGTCTGGCCAGTTGTATTCTATCAGTGTGGAGCCTTTCCTGCGCCTCTTGCGGAGGAGGTTGTCGGGATTGGTTCTGCGCGGGCCGGGCATCGGGGTGGTCCTCTTGGCTTACGCCGATGACGTGCTCCTCATGTTCACCGACCCGGCTGACCTGTGGAGGATGCGCGAGTGCCAGGAGGTCTACTCTGCCACGTCTTCTGCCAGGATCACCTGGGGCAAGTGTTCTGGACTCCTGGTGGGTCAGTGGCAGATGGATCCCCTACCTGAGGAGCTCAGGCCTTTCACCTGGAGCAGGACCAGCCTCCTCTACCTGGGGGTCCATCTCTGTCCTACTGAGGAATCCCGGCCGGCGAACTGGCAGGAGCTGGAGACCAAAGTCCCCACTCGCCTTCGGCGCTGGACAGGACTGCTCGGAGTGCTGTCTTACCGGGGTCAAGTTCTGGTCACAAACCAGCTGATTGCCGCCAAGTTGTGGTACCGGCTGGTCACTTTGACCCATCCCCTGGAGTTTGTCACAAAAATCCAGAGAATGCTCATCGACTTCTTCTGGGACAAAAGGCTGCACTGGGTTGCTGCTGAGGATCTGAGTCTCCCGCTTAGGGAGGGCGGTCAGGCGCTGGTGTGCCTACGCACCCGGGTGGCGACTTTCTGTCTTCAGACCCTGCAGCGATACCTTTATGTCGAGCCCCCTCTGAGATCGTGTGCCCTGACAACATATTTCTCCTGCCAGGTGCACGCCCTGAATTATGCAGTGCAGTCCCTGTTTGTAGACCAGAAGGGCCTTCATGGCTCCTTGCAAGCGTTGCCCGTCTTTTACCAGGACATGATCAAAGTCTGGACCATGGTCGCCTCGCAGCGCAGCTCTCCCCCGTCAGGAGTAGTGGCTATCGTCAGAGAGCTGCTGCTCAGGAATCTGCCCCTCCGCCCTTTTGAGTGGCTGGCGGAGAGGAGGGCTTTGGCTGCTGGGGTAACCAGGAATAGGGATGTGCTGGGTGGCGGAGGAGTGGGCTGGATGATTCCACAGGAGTTGGCACATCGCACATCCGCGGATGCCCGGCTCGCGGCCGATGCCATTCATAACCTCAGGACAGTCATGCTCGACCCCGACGTCATTCTGTGTCTCGAGGTGGTGCAGGTGTGCGGTGGTCTTCTGTCCGAGCGTACCCCTGTGCGGACGGAATTCCACATTGGCCCCAAGCCCCGAACCCTCCCTCGAGAGCCGGAGCCCTGAAACCTGAGTCGCCTCGCGGAAATGCCCTCTTTGTCCTTTAGCATGGTGCGGAGGGGTTTCCTGTATGGGCTGCTGCTGCACACCCTTCACTTCCTTGCCCTTGCCCACCGCCCAGATACACCCTGACATGCCTTATTGCCATCCAGCGGCAGAGGTCCCCAGTGAGGGACCCCCTACGGGGGTTTCCTCCCACTTTCCATCAGGTACCTGGGGTGGATGGTGTTGCATGCAGCAGTCCCATACAACCGTAGGTTGTGTCAATTCATGGACTCCCAAGACACCTGCATCCTTTGCGGCCTTGTGGAGTCCGTGGACCATGTTTATATAGGGTTTTATGGGCTGCACTCCCTTTTCAGTTATTTAAAAAACCTTTTACTGCTTTGTTTGCACTTCAGTCCCACGCTCATGATCTATGGGCACCTGGTGTTGGGGAGAGGGGCCAGGAGGGAGGAGGGCCTCCTCATGAACCTGCTCCTGGGCCTGGCCAAGTTGGCCATTAGCAGGTCCAGGCAGCGGGCAATCAAGGGGGTCGACCAGCCCAACTGTCTGCCCCTCTTCTGTGGCCATGTTTGCGGCCGGGTGTCTCTGGAGAGGGAGCACGCGGTATCTGCCGGGACTGTCGAGGCCTTCCGTGCTCAGTGGGCACCGCGGGGACTGGGGTGCTTTATTGACTCCTTTAATCACATTTTGGTTTAATGTTTGCAAGTTTCCTTTAAATTTTAACTTTGTTTTTGCAGTTTCCCTTTAAGGAGCTGTTTTTTACTTTGTCCCTAATTTTGTTAATTTAGTTTATTTGGTTTACTCAAAAGAACTACATCTTCTTAATCTCCTTAACTCTGCTGCTATGTCTTGGTGTTCCCCGGACATCCACAGTGGAGGTGGAGGTGGCCTGCTGACTGCTACGCCCTGTGATAACCTTGACGGGCGCCCTCTGGAGGGCCAAGATCTGGAGGGCCCCGGCCTGCTTTTGGGGTCCTGCTGTGTGGCAGTGGCACCCTCCTTGGCCTGTGAAGCTGGAGCTGCTGAGGTCACAGGAAGAGGGGATTTGGATGAGCCGGACGCTCCCAGAGTCGCATGGGTGGATGGCCTCAGGGTGTACACCTGCTAATCCTCTTCCTTATGGGTGCCCAAGGGCACTTGGCTTACTCCTTGAGGAGGAGGGGTAGCTGGAGTGAGATCGGGCTGTCCTGCACCCCTTTCCTGTTAGAGGCCAACTATGGCATCGGCAATGGAGTTAAGCCCGCACAGCTGTGCAGGAGTGACATCCTGGACCAAGGTCTCCATGGCAGCCGCCATCCTGCCAGTGTTGACCACGGTGTGTTGCAATGCTGGCGCTATCACTTTAGCCTGAAGACAGGCAGACTCCTCCATCGTGCCTTGTAATCTGAGGAGTGCAGCAGACATGTTCCCGAGCTTATGGGTGACATGACCAAGTCCAGGGGCTTATCACTTGACTCGGACTCAGCAATGCTCTGGCCTCCAGCAGTCCTTCGAGTGCCGGGGACCTGGGAAGTTCCTGCCACCACCTGCTGTGGATCAGACAGTGGGATGTGCTCACCAGATTGTGATCCCGAGGCTGCTATAAAGCTAGGTCTCACCGAGGTGTGTGTCTCTGCGCTGGTGGAGGGTGTGGGTGAGCACTGTGATGGGACTTCAGGGAGGGTTTCGGTGGATTCCTCTTCTAAGCTTCCCTCAGGGCTTTATTGGAGTTCCTGTGTCATGGAATCTGTCGGTTGTTTGTCAGATGTGCCTGTGAAAGCAAGGAGAGATAATTAGTGCATGGCAGTGGCCTGTGAAACAGGACACATCACTCACAGCATGGTTATCTGATGGATGTTGCACTGCTGGATCCTCACTTGGTAGAGCACCACCAACCTCACTGTCAGCACAGGGCCGGTGCAGATCCTCATCGGCCCGCTGGATATCTCTGTTTTCAAAGTCTGTGAGGACCTCGATTTCATGCATTCCTCCACCATTCTGCAACCTCTCCTTCTTGTGTACCAGCTTGTCCTGCATGAATAGAGATGGAGAGATTATAAGCAGGATGCCTGTCAGGCCAGATGATAAGTATGCCTGGCATGTGTGGATGGTGAGTTGTCCCATGGACGGGATGAGGACAATGATGGTGTGTGTGAGACAGTGAATGGTGATGTCCCTTGAACTGGCAGTGAGTGAGCTCCCTGTGGATGTGTGATGGGTTTGTGAGCATGTGAGTTGAGAGTGATGAGAAGAGTGACTTACCCTGACGGAACAGAGATCATTCATCCTCTTGCAGCACTGGGTGGCTGTCCACTTTTGCAGGGCATTGGCGATGACCACCACTGCCACCGCCTCCCAAGCCGGATTGGTGATGTTGCTGCCTCTCCTGCGGCCAGAGCGGGAGTAGATGACATCATGGCGGGTCTCCACTGAGTCTAAAAGGCGCTTGAGGCTCACGTCATTAAACCAGGGGGCTGCAGTCTTCTTGCCTTTCAGGGCCATGTCTTCTGTGCATCAGTCCTGGGCTGGAAGCACTGAGAGGTGTGCACGTGGCTGTGCTTTAAATATGGCACCCGGCGTGATGAAGTGCCGAGGCGTTGGCATGGTGGGTGAATGAGAGCCCACCTGCCATGGAAACAGCGTGTTTCCCAGGAATGGATAATTAATGCGGCAGGACTGGGATGATACGGCGGGAGAAGTCACCGTTGCTGCCGGCGGGTATAATGTTGTTTTACCTGCCCACTACCACACTTAGTGCAAATCTGGGACAACTCCGCCCACGGCCTATACTTATTTATAAAGACCACATTTTGGTAAAGCTATAACCTCTTCATAAACAGCGCTTACCCAAATGGACACCAATTACAACTATTCTTGCCAAATTGTCAGCTGGTTTCTTGACATTGACGGGGAGGGAGTCCAGTCCTTCCCTCAGGCAGTGACCACCCATGCACACTCCCACTCAGGGTTGCCTGAGGGCAATTAACGAGTTGAATTTTTCTCTCTGTCGGCCACATGCAGTATTCCACCCACTCCCCAAGTGTTATCAGCAAACTGTGGATTGAACCTGGCATCTATAAATCAGCTGGACTAGATAGATCACTGAGGCAATTGCGAAGCTTTTTACATGGTAACTCCCTGAAACGACTATTTCTATTCAATGAGGTGACCAAAAGTAAAGTATGATGAGCCAAATCACCATCTAGGGGAAGCCCATGTGTGTAGAGAAGATTTTCCCCATATGCTGGGTGCAGTGAATTTGGAAACAGGCTCTAAATAATACTTTCATGACTTTGCTGCACCAGCTAGATCAGAAAGGTATCACAATTCTCCTTGCTGAGAAAACACAATCATTAACTGTCCATTAACTGCCCAACTCTCCAACCTAAACAGTTCAGAACTACAACCACATTGAAAGGACATTAATTACCTGGGACAAAAATCTCAACTTCCCTTGTTTATCTATCTGTACCTTTCAGACGCAAGTCACTTTCATGATATAGGGAGATGTGACAAATTACACAAGTAATCTTTTTCACTGTATTTTTTCATGGTCTTTTAAATAGGGTAGGAGTGGGAGTCAGTGTTTTGGAACTGAGTTTAATTTTATTTTTGCTTTTGCTAATTTGAGTTCCTGAAAAAAAAATAAGTTATAGTGCTTGGAGCATTCATTAATTCTTGTTCAGGGAATTTGTGAAAGAATTCGCCATTAGCTTCATTCACTGAGCTAAGCTCAATATCCAGCTCCAGTTATCAAATTTAAACCCAAGTGAAGTGCTTTTGGACATTAGCTGAGAAATTTAATTCAACCTATTATTAAGATAATAGCTTTATTAAAACCTTCTTTAAAGTACAAATTACTTCAGTCATTTTAACATTGTAAACCATTTGGGATTTCAGTTCACTGGTCAATACATCTGTGTTAAACTCCCTTGTGCGCTGTTTCAACACATTTTTCCCCTAAATCTACATTGTGGAGAATGGGATTTTAAATTGAGGACCCTAAAATTTAGAAGTACACGAAGGTGACATGTGAGTGTGCAAAGCTATTGCATTTCCATATATCTGTTATTAGATTCCTGCAATTACGTGCGTAGTGTATTTTGGGATTGTAGTCCCTTGCGTGGAGCAGATTAAGGGGTGGTCTAATTGAAGTGTTTCAGCTGATTAAAGGAGTTGATACAAAAGATAGAGAGAAACTATTTCTGCTGGTGGGGGGTGCAGAACAAGGGAGAATAACCTTAAAATTAGAATTAGCTTATTCAGGGATGATGTCAACAAGCACTTCTTCATGGAAACATTTAATGGAAACCTAGAACACTCACCCACCCAGAAAGCTCTTGAGGCTGGGGGAGGGGGTCAAATGAAAATTTGTTAGGTAAGGGTTAAACTAGATTACAAAAGTAGGGAGGTCATGTTGGAGTTGCATAGAACCTTGGTGAGGCCACAGCTGGAGTACTGTGTGCAGTTCTGGTCGCCACATTATTGGAAGGATGCGATTGCACTCGAGGGGATGCAGAGGAGATTCACCAGGATGTTGCCTGGGTTGAAACATTTAAGTTATGAAGAGAGGTTGGATAGACTTGGGTTGTTTTCATTGGAGCAGAGAAGACTGAGGGGCGACCTGATCGAGGTGTACAAGATTATGAGGGGCATGGACAGGGTGGATAGGGAGCAGCTGTTCCTCTTAGTTGAAGGGTCAGTCACAACGGGGCATAAGTTCAAGGTGAGGGGCAGGAGGTTTAGGGGGACTGTGAGGAAAAACCTTTTTACCCAGACCGGTGGTGACGGTCTGGAATGCACTGCTTGGGAGGGTGGTGGAGACGGGTTGCCTCACATCCTTTAAAAAGTACCTGGATGAGCCCTTGGCACATCATAACATTCAAGGCTATGGGCCAAGTGCTGGTAAGTGGGATTAGGTAGGTAGGTCAGGTGTTTCTCATGTGTCAGTGCAGACTCGATGGGCCGAAGGGCCTCTTCTGCACTGTGATTCTGTGATTCTATGAAGGCTATTAAGGAATATGGAAACAAAGCAATGGAATTTCAAATGAAATTATGATAAACATTAACCATGATCTATTAAATGGTAGATCAAGGTCAGGAGGCTGAATGGCCTCCACCTGGGTCAGAGGGAGCCCACAAACCTCCAAGCAACTCGTCTACCCAATCCTTCAAGCAGCACATGCTCCGTATGTGACAGAGTCTGCCGATTGCGCATTGGACATATCAACCATCTCAGAGCTCATCAAACTAAGTGGAAGCAAGTCATTCTCGATCCCGAGGGACTGTCTAAGAAGAAGGGACCTGTTCCTAGACTACTAATGAAAAAAATGATTTCTATAGTGATTGTACTATTTGGACGGAGGCCCGTCAGAAATGTGCCAGTATTTGTAGGGGTCTTCAGAAATGGGTTAATATCTGCAGAGGATTGTGGGGCTTGTGTTAATATCTGCAGGGGGAAGGGGAGGTTGAAAACTGCTGCCATAAAATGATTAACAACTGCAATAAAAACATTGAGGTAGGGGATTCTTCACTAAATAATCACTTCTATAAGCAAAAAACAAAATGCTTGCCAATGGCAGGCACAAGCTAACAGTGCCCTCAGGGCACATCTATCTCCTACACTTTACTGAGTCAATCAGTGCAAAAAGCGCTAGAGGGTTGTGCACTGTGCAGCAGCATGAGCTTCCCTTTACAGGTTTGAGTTCATTAAGTGCATGTTTAGCAGTTTAACAAGTGGATCAGAGGCTTTATTATAGGTTATAGGTTGGCTATTCAGTTCTGCGTTACTTATAATGCATCGAATTTCACAGGAAACAAAATTAGATTTGAGGAGTTGTTAATTGTGCACTCCAGAGTTCACTCTTTGCATTCTGTGAGTGATTCCAGTCCTACAGAGGGGCTGTTCTGGAAGGGGCTATGCAAAGAGAAATGTGGGTAATGAGGAATTGAAACTTGGAGTATTTTGAGAGTGGTAAGATCACCGGGGGGTACAGATGACCCAATGAGTTGCAAAAGCAAAGTTTGCGTGATTCATAACCTTCTGAAATTGCTGTCATGAATGAATCCATTTTATCCCCATAGATTTAACGGGGCAGTGATTTTATTCCATTTTTATTCCTTCTTTTAGTGCCAATGATGTCAGAACAGACATGAACAGCTGGTACAAATAATGCACGATGTATTCTGAATGATTAACAATTGTAGAGTTTTTTTTACTCTTTCTTGCGTTGTGAGCATTGCTGACACGGCCAGCATTTATTGTCCATCCCTAACTGCCCTTGAGAAGATGAGTGCTGAGCCACATTCTTGGACCACTGCAGTAAATGTGATGTAGATACATCCACAATGATGTTAGGAAGCGAGTTCCAGGATTTTGTCCCAGCGACAGTGAAGGAACGCCGATATAGTTTCAAGTCAGGATTGTGTGTGGCTTGGAGGGGAACTTGCAGGTGGTGGTGTTCCCATGCATCTGCTGCCCTTGTCCTTCTAGGTGGTAGAAATTAGTCTAGGGGATGCTGTTGAAGGAACCTTGATGAGTTGCTGCAGCATATATTGTCGATGGTACACACTGCTGTCACTTTGAGCTGGTGGTGGAGGGAGCAAATGTTTAAGGTGTGGATGGATTGCTAATCAAACAGGCTGTTTTGTCTTGGATGATGTCAAGCTTCTCGAGTGTTGCTGGAGGAACACTTATCCAGGCAAGTGGAGAGTATTCCATCACACTCCTGACTTTGCCTTGTAGTTGGTTGATAGACTTTAGGGAGTCAGGAGGTGAGTTACTTGCTGCAGAATTCGCAAACTCTGACCTTCTCTTGTAGCACAGTATTTATATGACTAGCTCAGTTCAGTTTCTGGTCAATGGTAACCCCAAGGAAGTTGATAAGTGAAGGATTCAGCAATGGTAATGCCATTGAATGTCAAGGGACGATGGTTAGATTCTATCATGTTGAAGATGGTCATTGTCTGGCACTTGTGTGTCATGAATGTTACTTGCCACTTATCAGCCCAAGCCTGAATGTTGTCCAGGTTTCGCTGCATGCAGGCATGGATTACTACAGTATCTGAGGAATTGCAAATGGTGCTGAACATCGTGCAATCATCAGTGAACATCCCCACTCCTGACCTTATGATAGAGGGAAGGCCATTGATGAAGCAGCTGAAGATGGTTGGGCCTAGGATACTACCCTGAGGAACTCTTGCAACAATGTCCGAAGCCAAGGCTTTCGGGTATAATCTCTGCCTACAATATAGTAAGAGTCTTGTGCATACCATGTACTTTCTGTATCTGTCTCATTTGCTTCCTGTCATATTTTTCCTGTTACACTTTTTCAATTTTTTTGATGAAGCTATAAAACCACGTACAGTGAGAAATGCCACAGGGGTTCTGCTAGTGCACAATTGAAAATTGATTGCTGGCAAATCTTTAAATCTTTAAAAAAAATAAATAACTCATTTGTCTTGAGTTCTCAGTGGAGATCTAATCTTAAAGGGAGTATAAGTTGGAGAGTTGTGCCACAGAGGTTGTACTGTAATCAGGACTGATATAAGTTTTGAGGTCAGTTCCCTACTGGAAGTGCAGGCTCAGGTAGTTAACCTTATGGTTTATATGTTATAAGTAAATATTTTCAGGCATTCAGGCATTCACATAAGGTGGAAATTAGCAGGTTTTAAAACTGGAGTAGGTGCCTCATCCCACACTCTATTTCATTTAGTGCTATAGACTGTGACTAAATGGTAACAGTCTTGCCTCTGAATCAGCACGTTGTGGGTTCAGTTTCACTCTGGAGAATTGAGCATAAAATCTAGCCTGATATTCCAGTGCAGTACTGAGGGAATGCGGCACTGATTCTCAGATGAAATGTTAAACTAATGCCCTGAACTGAATCTTCCTCTAGGCTCAGGAAAACCCGACCATAACACTTTCACGGCTCACAAACTGCACACCTAACCCATGTATGACTTCACAAACAATTTTGCCTTTTTCACATCGCGATTGGGTTTGTAGTGCCATTTGAGAGCTGCGCTGGAGTGTGTCAGTGGTGAGTGCAGGGGTAGGAAAATTAGAAGGCCCACCTTGGTTCTCCAACACAGTATCCAGTTCCCCAACAGTGTTTAAAAGCCCATTAAAACTCACCCCTCACCTTTCTCCCTCCCCCCACCCACCCTCATGCCAGTCCATGCCCCTTCATTTCACCCATGCCATCCTATGCCTCCTATATATCCCATGTATCCTCCATGCCCTGTCATTTCACCCATGCCATCTCTATGCCTCCCATGTATCCTCAATAGCTACTCACCCAGTATGCCCTATGTACAGTCCTCATATTCCATGTAATACCAATGGAAAATATTTTACATTCCTTGGAAAATTAAACCCCTCACCATCAATAAAAGCCCTCATATCATTGATACTGATAAGAAAACGTATTCTGCCACATGATAAAATCTTGTAATACTTGTAATCCCATTAGTTTGTGTCAAGAAACCAGAAACTACACAAAAGGGACAAGCTGTTATTACAATTTCTTGAAACTGTTATTCATTTTCAGATGAGGAGCTGTGCTGAAACCTATTAATACTTGAAATTCAACCAAGTATTGTTAATGGCCACAGCTGTCCAAACAATAGACTACTCTATGGGGAGGAAAGAACAGAAGGTGCTCATTTCAATTTCAAGGCAGAGTGTCTGTCAATCAATGTAAGGCAGCAAGTGTCAAATTTCATTCAAGTGTCAAAACCAGATTTTTTTTAATCACCTAGAGCCATTTAAATCACAGTAGAGAAAATGACAGCATAGGCTTACAAGATATTTTGTAACATTTTTCATGGCATTATGGTGCTTTCTCCATTGAAACAGCACTGTAATACAAGTGAAAAAATACACAAAGCTGATCAATGTAAGGGTCAACTTACCTTTAAAGGACAGATCCCAATGGATCACTGCATTAAAAACACGTCACTAAAAAAAACATAGGTATAATATAGCATCTAATAGTGACATTTACTTTTACTTTTTCAGAATGTTCCTGACGTCTCAGCAGGCTTTCAATTTTCTTCACAAACTCTCAAACCTGGCGTGTTTTTAATTGGCTTCCAAAACCCTGCCCCACCAGACAAAAATGGTGTGTGGGAGGAAATCCAATTTTCATCCCCTATTTGAAATGAGAAACTTGACCTCAGCGGTGGTGGGGGAGGGAGGTGCATTTTTCACACTGGGCATTCTGACCAGCAAAAGGGCCAGAGGAAAATTTCAAGGGTCGTGAATGCAGAGGAAAATCGCACTTCCTCCAAAAATGAGCTAAGAGCAGAATATTCCACTCTGGAGTCCAAGTCCAATGGCAGGTGGGAAAGACAGCGTGTTTCCCACTGGCCGGTGGGACAGCTGAACATGCCCGATCTTCCAGTGTTCAGCTCATTAATTATGTATCTGTGAGGTGGGCAGGAAGTCGCCTACCATGCTGTTACCTCATTGAGTTGAAGATCCTGGCACCATATTTAAGGGGCACCCGGACAGCCATTCACTCAGTGCAGTCCAGGAGCTCTGCAATGCTCCTCCAGAGTCCTTGCAGCTGCAGCTTGTACTGAAGAAACGGGCAGATGTGAGCAACTACGTCCTGGGGCATGTGAAGGTGCCTCTGGCATTGCCTTTTGCTCATTTGTAGATAAGAGCACTGTCTGCAATACACCCATGGTCAGGTCAATGCTCACCATTGCAGTGGGCTCTGTTCGTCAGCATCTTGGCCTTCTAGAGGCCTTTTGCTGCTCAGGCCCTTGCTCCTCATGGCCTGTGCCAACCGGCGATGGGCCCTTCTCCTCATCTGGATGAGAGCCATTACCTAGGCAGGGTTGCCTGCAGCCTGCATCACCGACACCTTAGATAATGTGTGAATGAATTGAAGTGATAAATTTAGTGAGCATGTCCTTTATAGGTTTCCCTCCATCTCAAAGCCAGCAAACCAATGCTAATCCCTTTGCATCCCCATGGCATCCCCACCCCACCCCACTCCTTCCAGGTGAAGAACATCCTGGAGGACCAGAGATGGGTGTTCCTCCTGTTCATACAGGACTGAGCATGGAGACCTTGCTCTTTGACCAGGGTGATGAGAGCCATATGCAAGAAGCCTCCCTCTGACAATATCCAGCTTGCCTCCGCCACCCTCGAGACTCTATAGAGAGACCATTGCATAAAAAGACTAACCACAAGAGTTAGTGGTTAGCCATAACCATTCACGCAATAGGATGGACTTTTGGAATCGTGAGTTGGCTGCTGTCCACCAGCCGTGACCCTTGGAGGCATCCACCTCCCTCCCCCCATCCCCCCACCCCCGATCCCCCATCCCCCCACCCCTGCCTCTGACTGCAGCCGATAACAAATGGCACAGAACAAATGACAGCACCACACCTTGCTGGGATCTCAATGTTATGAGACCTATGAGCCGGGAACAAACCTGCAGCTGTGTGGGTTTCACTATAGAGAGGAAAACACAATGTAACATGGTTGACATCCAGTTGCCTTATAATTATCAGGGTGCCTCTTTAGTTGGCCACTTGTGCTGACCTTAAACTCCACCCACCCGAAAAGACCCTCCTCCCAGTTCAAGGGATCTGACTGACTGACTGACCACATGGTCAAAGTCAGATTTGAAAAATGGTGCATGTCACCTTCCAGGCTCAGTCCTCCACAATCTCCCCTCCTCCTGTCACCCACCAGCTTCTCCCATCATCACCATCGACCCACCCAATATCACCATCCCCCTCCCCTCTGTCACCCTTGAACCTCCCCCCCACCGTTACCCTGGACCTGATCAAGATCCAATTCCACTGCCTTCCCTCCCTCAGAGCCAACACCCATTACTGTCCCCCTGCCCACCCTGACCCTGCCCCCTCCCGTTATCCAAGCCACCCTGTCTAATCGCCCTCTGTGACCCCATGTCATCTACCACCTATCAGACTCTCACCCTGAACCTGCCATCCTACCGCATCCCACTCTCTCCTCTGACTGTCATAGCATAGACCCCCCCCACCCCCACCATCCCCCACCCCGGTCTCTAGACAACCTCCCCCCCGACTTTCCCCGGACTGTCTCCCCACTTCCCCAGACACTACCCCCCCACCACCCCTTTTCCCCGCTTAGCCTGCCTCCCATGTCCAGTCTTGGTCCAGTGTTTGCTAACGGCAACTTGAGTGAATTTATACGAGGACCTCAGAAAAGCGAAAGCAGCATCTACTGACCTCAAAGTCGTGGAAGAGATGAAACTTATCAGGTGCACGCCACTTATATACAGCTCTAAACCTGAACGGCCTAAACTCTCACTAGGGGGGAGGGGGGGGGGGTCTTAATTTGGAGGGGGGAGGGGAAGCTTAATTCTGGTGGGGGGGGTGGGGGTGGCCTTTTAATGAGCATGCATGAGATGCTAATGTATGCAAATAGGGTCCCCAACACTGTCTGTCCGGAAGCTCAATCCGCCTTGAAAGTCAGGAGAACAAAATCCCAACAGGCTATCCCGCCATCGGGAAACAGATTTTTTGCCTCCCGCCAAATTAAATGCCCCCACTTGCCACGAGTCCCACTGTTGGTCGGACTGGAAGATTCTGCCCTCGGCGTGGCCACTTGCACACCAAAACACAGCTCCACAGCCAGCTGAAAATTTGACCCTGTCCCCTCTGTCCTCTCAGGGGCATGTGAAAGCTGCCATGGAACTATTTCAAAGAAGGCCAGGGGAATTCTCCCAGGTGCTCTGGCCTTAACCAAAAACACTAAAAAATAAGCTTGTCTGGTCATTATTTTTGGGACCTTGCAATATGCAAATTGGCTGTTCTGCTTCCTACATTACAACAGGGATTACACTTCAAAAGTACTTCCTTGGCTGTAAAGAACTTTGGCATATCCTGAGGTCAGGAAAGGCACTATATAAATGTAAGTTCTTTCTTTTTGTTTGTTCTTCATCAGTTTTCTTGAGTGGATTTGGTATAACTTGCAAAATCGGTTCATTAATGAATTGTGTCAGAGAGTAATTAGAGTGAATGAAGACAAATATGGCTGGTTAGAAAGCTCTATATTTATGAGTATAACTTGCAGACCAAACGTATGATTCCTCCAGGGTAAGTAATGACATCCCTAACTGTACACTATCTGAGAATATAATCAGTGCTTAAGTGTTCTGTTACAAATGTAATTGCATGAAGACTGTTAAATAGATCTCATTGCCTGGCAGATGGCATATTATGGATAGGAAACCAATACCATTGGCTAGAATTAAACTAACAGGCCAAACATTGCTTAGTATCAATTTCACAAAGCATTTCCTTTTACTGATTGAATCAAAGGAGGAAATGCTTTTAGTTTTACATCATTAATACTACATGGTCTCAGGGAGTGGTTGAGAACAAATACCGGACAGTGCGGTGAGACGGGAATTTGCTGAGAAAGGAATCAACTCTGGCATCCTTACATAAAATAAATCCCGCAATGACAAATGCCATTGATTCACTTGTAGCAGTTTAGAGAATGTTGAAAACATACCACTGCTGACCTGTTGGCATTGGATCACCTGTTAAGCCAAGAGACAGCAAGGCTTTGTGAGATCGTCTGGTCTACACACAGTAGCAGCAAATGGTACAGCAGGAGAAAGAGCAAGGAGAAAACTAAGAGAGTAGAAGATGTGAAAGTGGGAGCTTCTACCAATGCTTATCACACAAATCCTTAATGGGCTTGTTTTAAATACTTTTCTCTGCTATTTGAACAGAGGAATCTAAAATGAGCTCTGGCATTGCTATGATGATACTAATGGCAGTACCTGCTATCCTGGAAGTAATGAGGGAAATAAGATGGCGAAAATAAACCAGAGGCCTCAAGAGGAAAGACTAGCCTGGGCTTCTGAAACTCACTGCCTAAATTGGTGGCTGAGGCTGAAGCTCTCAGTTCATTTCAAAGGTACCTGGACCTGCATCTGAAGTGCTGTAACCTGCAAGGCTATGGACCAGGTGTTGGAAAGTGGGATTAAAATGAGCAGCTAGTTTCTTTATTCTCTTTTTGGCTGGAGCATACACGATGGGCTGAATGGCCTCTTTCTGTGCCACAACTTTCCTATGGCTTTATGGTTCTATGGTGTGGTATGTGTACAGAAAGCCTTTCCTTATAAACAGGTTATGATCTTGTTACAGATTGTCTCCCCTTCTTAAAAGCAGAGACCTAAATTAATTTCAGGAGAAACACTTGCATTTATGACCTTAGAACACCCAAAGCATTTTACAGCCAATGAAGTATTTTTGAAATATAGTCACTGTTATAACATAGGAAACATGGCAGCTAATTTGCACACAGAAAGCTCCCACAAAGAGCAAGGAAATAAATAGCCAGATCATTTGTTTTAGATGTTTATTGAGGAATAAATAGGATATCAGGAATACTCCTCTGCTCTTCTTCAAATAGAGCTATGGGATTTTATAGAAGATCATTGAATTGAATCTTTAATATAGAGACCAATATTAGGAGTGGAATCGTCCCCTCCAGCCATCAATGGGGTTCGTGGTGGGGAGGGCGGACAACGTAGCAAGGAGTGAAAAATCAGTTTCCCGATGACGGGAACTTTGGGTTCCAACCATGATTGTGGGATAATGGCGGGTCGCCATTCCCGCCAAAGGCCGTCTGGAAGCCATTTTGCATGTTGGGATTCAAATTAACATCCGATTGGAATTGTTTCCTTTCCTCAACCCACATCCGATTAATGGTCCAGCCAGTGCGATTTCACACCGGTCCAGAATGCGACCAGACCAACATGGTGTCCACATGCCAGGACTTACCAGGATGGAGTGCCGGAGCAGCAGCTGCACTGCTGGAGCAGCTTGGGAGGATGGAGCAATGGGATGGTGCATGGCGACTGAGCTTGGGGGAGGGGGTCATGGAGCAGGCGGAGGGGAAAAGAGGCCCAAAGAGGTGGGGCGGGTGAGGAAGCCAAAAAAAGGAAGGGTGAAGAATGAAGCCTCACGGGGGTGTTGGTTGAGTGCAACGAGGGAATGGACTGTGGTGCGTTACAAGGGTCGTGGGGGTGTCAGGGGGGTGGTGAAGGGGACCATGAATGGGGGGGTTTGGAGAAAGGGAGAAAGGAGAAAGGGAAGCATTCAGAGGAAAGGGTCGATGGTATCAATCGTGGAAACCTTGGGGGGGCAAGCCAAGGGTGTTAGTGGTGGGAGGAAACAATCACGGTTAAAGGGGACAGTGGGATGCAGTAGGGAGGGAGGGTAAAGGGCCAATTAAGTGGACATGGATCTTAGGGTCGGACAAGACAAAGGTGGGCATCTCAACTGTAACTGGGTTGGGCTCTTCGGGGAGGGAGGGCACATCCATGTTCATAGTGACGAGCCAAAGGGTTATGGGGGGGTGGTTCAAGGGTGACAGTAGGGAGGGTAAATGTGACACCGAGGGTGGTGGAGGGGTGGGGGGGGGGGGGGGGTGGGGGGGGTCAATGGTGATGGGGACCGGGGGAGGGTGTGGGTCACAGGTGGAGGGTAGATGGTGTTTGAGTGGGCCTGGAATAAAGTGCATACCATTGCTGCAGCACTGACCACCCCCTCAATGTCCAGCTCACTAAGTGCTGGATGGGAGGAGGGTCATCGAGTAGGTGGAGCTGCAGGGAAGCTCAACTGGGCAACTGAAGGGGAACCCTAACATTTATTCCTGACAAGGGAATGGTGTTTAAATGGAATAGGCTGTGAAGGGCTTGGGGACAGTGCGTGTGGGAGGCTTTTCGCACATGGCTGGCAAAGATTGATGCCTCCATCTGCAGGGGGACATAGACCCTGCCTGGGTTGACCCCTTGAATTTGGGGGTGTGCTCAGGCATTAACACTAACAGAAGCAATACAAATCGAGGAGACCTCCATAAAGTGCTACTATATTTACACCTGCTGCAGCTGTAATGGGAAGAGGAGAGAATGAGCGACTGGATGAGCTGCCAGTTGCATTGCACTGAGCATCACCCTTCGGTTTCTATGTGCAGAGGTTAGGCCTGCTTCCTCAATGGATGGCTGGGCGGAGCCGGTCTTGCCATCGCCACGGGAACAGTAATGGTCCTTCCTTGCCAGCTCAGCAGCCTGGTCTTCATACCCTGAGTGGGGTGGGGCCGGGGGGGGGGGGGTGGGGGGGGAGATTGGGCATGCCCCCTCCCATCTTCTATCTCTCTCTCACCTGTTGTGCACTAACTTGTCCTGTGTAAAGAAAAAAGATGGTTAGTGAGCACTTGTGATGCGGGTGATGTTCGCATGCTGCCAGTCTTCACTACCAACCCATTGGCAACTGTGTGCCATGTGAAATATGCACTGCTGCTAATCCCCAAGAGTACTTCAGCAGCACCCTCCAGAGCCACGAACTCCAGCAGCTAGAAGGACAAGGACAACAGAGGCATGGCAGCAGCAGCGTCTGCAGTTGCCCTCTATGCCAATCCCCCCCCCATCCCCCACAAAAAAAAATTGAGCCCTCAGTGTGGCTGGGTCAGTGACCTGTAGTCTCCTCCCTACCTGCAGACCACATGGACTGCAAGGGGGTGATGAGGTAGCACTCCAGCAGCTTATGACGGGCGTTTATGCATGGGCAGCACAGATGGTGGCCTTGCCACTGAGGCCCCATGAACCAGTTCCCATTCAGTGAGGTGAGTATGGGGGCGGTAGAGTGTTCACTTACTCTGGTGGTGCGGATGAGGTCATTCATCCTTTTCCTGCACTGCAGGGTGGTCCTCCTGTGAGTGGAGTTGGCACTCACCAGCCTGGCCACAGCCTCCCATGCAGGGGTGGTGAAATGGGTGGACCTCCTCCTCCCATCCCTTGGATAAAGGGCGTCCCTCCTGTCTTCCATTGCATTCAAAAGTGTGTCCAGCGAGGCATCGCTGAACCTTGGGGCTGGTGCTGGTTGAATCCTGCCTGCCATGTCCTGCTCTGAGGTCCAGTGCTCCATGAATGAATTGCTGCCCCGGCGCCTTTTAAATATGGCGCCCGGATATGACCGCAGGGCGCGCAACTTCCTGCCCACCCTGCCATGCGACTCATTGGGAATGCCCCGGCTGCATTATTTACGAGGCCACCTCACGCATTTTGGCAGGTTTACCCGCTGGACTCAGCACCAGAAAACACTCCCCCCTTCCTGCCCCCACCACGGGACTTAGGCCCAGAGCAGACAATTCTGCCCTAGATGTTTTCATCTTCTCTGCCCAGAATCAGTGACGATCAGTGCCAGAGTAGACTTAGTCAAATTAGTTAAAATAAAGAGAGAACTTGCATTTATATAGCAGCATTCACATAGGCAAATCTGGCAGCTCATTCATGCACTGCCAGGTTGTACAAACAGCAGTCAGATAAATGACTAGATAATTTCTTTCTGTGATGTTGATTGGGATGGCGGGGGGAGGGGTTCAAATGCTGGGGCCTGGAGAGAACTCACCTGTTCTTCTTCAAGTTGTATTAGTTCCACCAGAGAGGACAGGCAGGTTCGCCGTTTAACATTGTATCCAAACCACTATGGCCAGAATTTTACACTCCCCTCCCAGCAGGTTCTGAGGTTGGAGGGAGTGTGAAATTGCACAGGCGGGATTCCCTCTGGGTTCCCGCCTGCCCTGACCTCAGAGCGATTTCACACAGGGGCAGGGCCTTGGATGGGAAGCTCACCCTTGCCCCAATTAGGCCCTTATTAATGGCCGATTCCCGTCCAGCCTCAATTTTTAGGCTGGCGGGTGGATGACAGCTCATAGGGGGAAGGCTGGAAATGAACGGAGTTAGAGCTCGGGCAGGAAGGGGCGTGTGGGAGTGCGGGGGTGGGGCACCTCCATCTGGTTGGGGGGGTGAGGGGGCGCCATCCCCTTAAGACCCGTCACCTGCAGATCTCTCTCCCCCTCCCCACCCCTGCTGGCCTATTCCCCGAGACCCCAATCACTGCCTTCGCGAACACCACCACCCTCACCCCCCAGGCCTTCTCCACCCTCCCCGCCCAAACCCCTGACGCATCTTTTTCTCCAGTTCCCTGGACTTAGGCTCAGGAAGCTTCTTGCAGTGCCTCTTCCAGCCACTGCGGCGCTGTTCCTGGAGGGACTGGAGAGCTGCCGGCCAATCAGATTGGCTGGCAGCTCCCCAAGGTGGGACTTCCTCCCGAGTAAGGGGGGCAAGTCCCACCTACTGCCAATCAATGCTTGTTAGAGTGTAAAATGGCAGCGGGGCTCTTGGAGTCGGCGGGGATGTGTTCCCCTCTGACCTTTTGGATGGCAGGGGCTCAACCAGAATTTTTAGGATGGTGGGGGGGGAGCTCAGCCCTGCCATCCTAAAAGTTCTGGCCTATATGTCTGACGGTGCAGCACTCCCTCAGTACTGCACTAAAGTGTCAGCCTAGATTATGTGCTCTAACCTCGGGAATGAGGCTATGAATCCAGGCTCTTCTTACACAGAGGCAAGGATGTTAACTGAGCCAAAGCAGGAAAAGCAAAGCTCCTTCTTCGATTAGTCATGTTTGGAAGAAAATTCTGACCTATTTTCACTTTTTTTATATAATGGATAATACGATTTTGTTACAGCTTTACTTCAGTATTGTGTTGGAATCATTGTTATGCCACATAAAAATGGCCACAGATTAAGAAAAGACACATGATGGTGTTCCTCAATATGTATTGTGCTGTAGGCGTTTTACTTGTGCTGTTACTCATTAGTTTCGTCCTCTTGCCTCTCCTACTAAAACCTCTACAATTTATCATTGCAGCTGAGCCGAGACTGAGCCAGGAAAAGTCTGAACTAATTAGAGAATGTGGCTCACAATACTGCTGATGATTTATTGATTTTCCATTCTTATTTTCATGTACTTGATTTACGGCAACAGTAGAAGGTTGAAATGGCTCTCCCTTCAATCCTGTGAACCTCAAATAGTAATTAAAATAGTGGTGCAAGAAATTAATGAATCATCAAGGGAACCAGGTACTGGCAAATCTGAGAATGTGCCATGCCTATTTTCTCCTCCACCTTTAATTATGTAATCAATTGCAAGATCTGTCAGCCAGCACTCACTGACTCTTAGGACTGGATTTTACCCCCACACCCACCCTGGCAACGTGTCTGAAGGCTTGGCGGGGGAGCTTGTAACATGTAGTGTCTGGCCTGCCCTCCGGCTTCCCGCCTGTCCATGGCCTGTCTTGGAGGAAGCATTGGACAGCCTGCCTGCCCTTGGGCCTGTAGTGGCCCTTAGGTGGCCAATTAATTACCTCATTCTGTCTCTGCCACTATTTTACCAGCAGCAAGGAGCGGTCCAGGCCAAGTGGGTAGCCCAGCAGGTTTTATTGGGCAAGCAGGTGTCCGGGCAAGTGGAGGGGTGGAGGGGGGACCTCCTTTGGAGGGTTCCCTCTGTCCATTGGAGGCACCCCTCCCTCCCATACTTCTCTTTAACTCTCCATTCCAACCCCTCAAACTGGGCCCTCACCCACACCCCCTGCCCCCCCACTGGGGTCTGCCAGCCAGGCCCCGCCGATTGCCGAGACTTACCTGAAGTCTGGCCTCCATAACCTCCTCTACTTCGGGGACTGCCTATGGTCCCAGCAGTAGCCTGAACCTGGCACTGTTGGCACTACAGAGCCGAATCAATGGTAAGTTTCAAAAGGGAATTGGAAAAATACTTCAAGGAGAAAAATTGGCTGGGCAATGGGGATAGGTGCGAGGAGTAGGCAAAAGCGTGATGGGCCAAATGGTCTCCTTTGGTTCTCCTTGACTTTCTCCCTTTTTAAGGCACTCCTTAAAACCTATCCCTCCAACCAAGCTTTGGGTCACCTGTTATAATATCTCATTAGCCCAAATCTTTCAATCTCCGACTGAAAACGTGCGTCAGGACCCTGTGGAGGTCCAGACACGTGGACCTATGTGGGAATTCCCTGGGAGGTTTAAACCTCCAATGGGAAATTCCTGTGCCCCACAAATGCATTGAACTCTGAGTTAGAGTTGGAGACTTCGGACAGTTCTAGGGTATGTACCTAAATAGTTACTCGGGAAATGTCTAGAACAATCAAAACCTAGTCCAACATCTGGCTAACTCCACAACCAATCCACACTCCACAATCAACCCCCTGTGCTCTCCATCACTGCCCCGCCTCCCCCCCCCCACTCCGACCACCCACGACCCAACTATCCTCCCCAACTACCTACCCGACCTGACTATCCTCCCTCAACCCGACCCAACTAGTCCCCCCGACCTGACTAGCCCCTGACCCAACCACACCTCAACTACCTGACAACATCCTGACCCAGCCCAACTATCTGCTGACCCGACCCGACTACTCCTCCCATCCCCACGCCCCCCCACTCCCTGCCGCCCCCCCACCTGCTCGACATATCTACCCTCCCAACCACCTAACTACCCCTACCCCTCCCCTCCCGAGCCCCAACTACCACCTCACATACCTAGCACCTCACCCATCTGCAACCCCACTCACCGTGCCCACATCAACCAACTGCAACCTCACTCAATTACAACTTCACCCACCTACCACCTCACCTACCGCACCCACCTCACACACCTGTCACCTCACTCACCCTACCCACCTCACCCACCTACCACCTTACCCACCTACCACCTTACCTACCTACCACCTCACCCACCTGCAACCTCACCCACCCTTCCCACCTCACCCACCTGCCACCTCATCCACCTGCCACCTCACCCACCCTACCCACCTCACCCACCTACCACCTCACCCACCTGCCACCTCACCCACCCTACCCACCTCACCCACCTGCCACCTCACCCACCCTACCCAACTCACCCACCTACCACCTCACCCACCTACCACCTTACCTACCTACCACCTCAATCACCTGCAACCTCACCCACCCTTCCCACCTCACCCACCTGCCACCTCACCCACCCTACCCACCTCACCCACCTACCACCTTACCTACCTACCACCTCACCCACCTGTAACCTCACCCACCCTACCCAACTCACCCACCTGCAACCTCACCCACCCTTCCCACTTCACCCACCTGCCACCTCACCCACCCTACCCACTTCACCCACCTACCACCTTACCTACCTACCACCTCACCCACCTGTAACATCACCCACCCTACCCAACTCACCCACCTGCAACCTCACCCACCCTTCCCACCTCACCCACCTGCCACCCTACCCACCTCACTCACCTACCACCTTACCTACCTACCATCTCACCCACCTGTAACCTCACCCACCCTACCCAACTCACCCACCTGCAAACTCACTCACCTGCCGCTTCACCCACCTGCCACCTCACCCACCTGCCACCTCACCCACCCTACCCACCTCACCCACCTACCACCTTACCAACCTACCACCTCACCCACCTGTAACATCACCCACCCTACCCAACTCACCCACCTGCAACCTCACCCACCCTTCCCACCTCACCCACCTGCCACCCTACCCACCTCACTCACCTACCACCTTACCTACCTACCATCTCACCCACCTGTAACCTCACCCACCCTACCCAACTCACCCACCTGCAAACTCACTCACCTGCTGCTTCACCCACCTGCCACCTCACCCACCTGCCACCTCACCCACCCTACCCACCTCACCCACCTACCACCTTACCAACCTACCACCTCACCCACCTGTAACATCACCCACCCTACCCAACTCACCCACCTGCAACCTCACCCACCCTTCCCACCTCACCCACCTGCCACCCTACCCACCTCACTCACCTACCACCTTACCTACCTACCATCTCACCCACCTGTAACCTCACCCACCCTACCCAACTCACCCACCTGCAAACTCACTCACCTGCTGCTTCACCCACCTACTACCCCATCCACCTACCACCTCATCCACCTCCCCACCTCACCCACCTACCCACTCTGCCCACTTTCCTCCTTGCTTATCTCGTCCACCTACCCATTCATTCATTCGCCCATCCACTCATATTTATTCACTAACATGCATTCGCAAGCATCCATTCACTAACATTCAAACTGGATATTTAAACTTATCATACAGCATCTAGTGCAGTAAAAAGAGGGCGTGTCCCTTCTTTCTCCCGACTGTACTCACTTTGGCAGAGTTCCCCAGGGGACACTGCGCTGCGCATTTCTATGGAAGCCAAGCTCAGAAGGTCCCAGTAGAAATGTGCAGCAATGTCTTCAACCAAAAACTCATCTGGACTGAATTCCGCCACGAAGGAAACACCCACTGGATTTCGACTTCTCGGACTCTGGAAATCACATGAACTAATATTCATTTTGTGGTTCATGTACTGTTGTTATCCATAGTTCTAAAGACCCCCTCTTTTGTATCTCCCTTAGTGTGTGGGGGTGTGTGTGTGTGTGTGTGTGGTTGCGAACAATCCCTTCTGGGTTGGAATGTGAAATAAACTAACCTTCTGGGGTGATCACAAAGAGAATTTGCTGCTTGATACTTATAAAATTAGATCACACAAACACACCACAGCCTACTTTAAGAATAATTCAAAAACACCTCTGCTTACGGACAGACGGGGAGAGGATAAGGACGTTCAGTTTGTCTCTCTCCTGTCTGCAACACTACCTTTCCATAACCACAGAAGCTGGCAAGCACACAGTTGTCGACATATTAGGCTCTCCTTGGCCATAATGTGAGTCATACAGGCCTTTACAGACACAGAACTCTTCACAGTCCAGTGCAAAAGAAGCCTTGACACATGTCTTAGTCAATCTGTCTCTCTAGTCACTCGTTAACAACATTTTGGCCCCTTGAGTTCTGAAAGACTTGTTCAGTTTCAGAATACACACATCATTTCTCATGTAATGTCCATAAGGATCATTTTCAATAAATTCTTAATGATTGTTTTGATGTAAGGTTGGAGATGAGCCAGATAATATATTTCAAAATATCATAGTGATGTTTTAATATCATGCAGAAGCTTACATTCCTGTATATCTTTTTTAGCTGAGTGCAGGAACAACAGGAAATTCGCCCTTTCAACATCTAATAAAAGTTTTCACCACACTGGAAAATACATGTCTTTTTCACAATTCATTGCACTTCCCTGATGCATACATCACTGAATGCCAGACAGAGATTGATATGCTTCATAGGCCAACAAACTCCATATTTCACTGTCACAGAATGTCATTGTTGCCCAATATCTACAGCGAGCTGCATTCACCCATTAGATTTTGTTCTCTCATTTTGCCAGTGTTCATTGGAATTGAATGCACAAACTATCCAAGTACATGTAGCAATGGATGTATGTAGCCTTGCGATTGCCCACAGGTCGACAAACAGATTCCATGCCAGCTCTTTATATGAACTCAGTGGCTTTGCACCAGTCTGAAGAAAGCACCAGGTAAAGGTGGTGCATTTTCTGCGTCACAAATGAATTTGGTAGCACAGTCTTCATCTTAGACTTCAAGCCAGTTATCTTTTAGGGACAAAAACAAGTGTCTTTTTTGTGGCAGTTTTACCACATGCTTCATTGTGTAAGAACAAAATGGCCCGGATCTTCCAGTCTCTGGATTGTTGTATGCCGGAGGTACCCTGGAAAATGAGCTGGGGGACCCCTTGGAAGACCCCGGACAAGGACTGCATGGGAATTGCAATTCCTCTGTGCCTGGAACCCTCTGAAACTCTGATTTAAAGCCGGAGACTTCAGATGTTTCTGACTCTCTGGGCAGAATAGTTACCTAGAAAAAGTTAGAAGGATTAAAACCAATCATAACTTCTGGGTAACTATACTCCTGACCACCTGACTCCCCCCCACCCTCAATTACCACCCCATCCCTGACCAGCCCCCCCACCCCTGACCAGCCCCCCACACCCCCAACTACCCACCCAACCCCCCCCCACCCCACCTATGACTACCTCTCCGGCCTGAATAACCCCACCCTAACTATCTCTTGATCCCCAGAGTACTCCCCCACTCCCCAACTACCCTTCTAACTCCCGGTAACAACCCATCTACACTTCTGACCCCCTGACTGCCCCACCCCCTCATCCTCACCCTGATAACCCCTCCACCCCCAGCTATCTCTCCATCCCCCAACTATCTCCACACCCCCTCATCCTCACCCTGATAACCCCTCCACCCCCAGCTATCTCTCCATCCCCCAACTATCTCCCCACCCCATTACCTCCCCGCCCTCTAACCTCCCCCAACCTCCATGAATCCCCCTCTTAACTGCCATCCTAACCCCTCACCCATTTACCTTATGCACTTACCTTCTCTCTGTAACTTGTCAAAGTGCCTTTGGGACCTTTAAACTCACCTGAAAACGGCAGCTAGAGCCATAAAAAGGGGGCATGTCTTGGTTTCCCCCGATGGTCCTACACTATGAAAGAAGGACTGTGGAACTGGTATGCTCCACTTTCTCAGGAGGCATGGTTTGGAAGTCCAGATGAGAAATGTGGGGCTCTGGTGTGTGATGATTGCCACTCCTCGGACAATTCGGCCCAATTATATGTTGCGAACAGACCTTTAGTCCTATAAATGAGCCTTCCCTATAAATAACCTCCCCTCCCTGTTCTCTTTTCTGTTTATCCCTCTCAATCAGCCTCATTCTCCTTTCATTATTATCTGTTTTACTATGTCTTAACTTTGTGTATTTCTCAAAATATCTTTTCCTCTCTATTCCCCTCTCTCTCTCTTTCTCTCTCTGAAATATTAGGAGAGCTGTTATAACAGATACCAAGAACTATCCTATAGATTTTTGTCAGCAAAGGCGTTAAGGGTCATAGAACTAAGGAGTTAAAATACAGATCATCCATGATCCAATTAAATGGTGGAATGGGCTCAGTTGGCTGAATGGCCTCCTCTTGTTCCTCTGTTCCATATATATGGGGCAGAGTTTTCTGCCTGTCGGGCGGGCGGGCCTGACCTAATCTCCGGTGGGTGGGGAGCCGATCCTCGCTGGAAAAGCAGGCTGCACCTCCATTTTACGTGGGTGGGCCTTAGCGTGATATCCAGCGGGAAGCACTATGCGCTTCCTATGTGGGCAGGGGGATTCCCCAAAAGTGAGAGTGCGCTCTTTCGCACATGCGCACAAAAGAGCGCACATCTCCCTGAGGCTAAGTGCTGCCTCAGGGAGATCGCTGACACTTTTAAAAAGATTAAAAATAGAAAAAAAAAATTCCCCTAACATGTCCCCCTCATGTGACAATGTCACATGAGATGGGACATGTTCATAATTTACACTATAATTTTACTAAACTTTTTAAAACCCTGCATGAAACCTCATCCCGCCGGTGGATGAGGTTTCATATTTTCTCTATTTGCTGCCGGGGCTCCTGGCCTGCCCACCAACCTTAAGGTTGGACGGGCAGGTCCTTTAATTGTTTAAATGATCCTGTTAATGGCCTCAATTGGCCATTGACAGGTTGGCAGGCCCACAGCTGATTTGGCTGTGCCCCCACCTTCCTGAAAATTTAAATGGGGCGGGGTGACTTCAGGGGTTCCGCCTGACATCATCCCGCGGCATTTTACATATCGGCGAGTGGGCCCCGCCCCCTTCTCACCGATGGCAAAATTCTGCCCATGGTTATCGTCAGATTTTAAAAGATATTGATGGTGTCATGTGTCACTGGCTCAATGGTATGTGTAATGGAACCATGTTTTTTTTCCCTGAAGCAAATGAAAACTTCATTGTGCCACAAGTTTATTAAAGGGAGGTTAAAACCTTCCCAATAGTTTCACAAGGTGATGATGCCTTTTAGGTAAAACACAGCTGAGGATAAGTACTCAGACCTGGAACAATGGGGATGTACAGAAGACATGCTGCATAAGCATTCCATCTGATTATACAGAATGTCTGCCAACTCACCTCTTAATATTTTTCTATAATGTTTGAAATTTAAAATCTTGTCTAGCAAATATCAGATGCACAAAATTACAGTCACAAAGTTTGCAATAGTATGTGACCATTTTTTGGTTGTAGATTGCAGCCTATTACCTTTAAGTGAGGATATACTCCTTCCAATTTCTGTAACCTTCAAAAGCCCAGAGATCTTGCACAGCTCCAATTTTGGCCCCATGCCCATCCCTGTTTGCTTTATTTTATCATTGGCTGTCATGTATTCAGCTGCCTCAGCCCTAGCTCTGGAATTCCCTTCCTAAACTTCTGTTATCTCTCTCACTCCTTAAAACCTATCTCTTTGACCAAGCATTTGGTCACTTGTCCTAATATCTCCTTATGCGGCTCATGTCAAGTTTTGTTGGATAACTGCTCCTATGAAGCACCTTGGGACATTTTACTGCATTAAAGATGCTGTATAAATGCAAATTGTTGTTGTGTTCAATGATGCCTTGAGGCCTATTTCCAGTCCCAAGTTCTGGCAATTAGACCTACAGTCATTGAGTAACACAGCACTGCTGGAGGCCATTCAGCCATCATGCCTGTACCTATGAAACCCAAGAGGCAGTTTTATTTGACTTTATAAATTTCTTACTCGCAGATTTGTTCTTCCTGAATTTCACAAGCCTGAAGGCTTGGAAATAATTGTTGACACTGCTGTTATTGCAAATGCAGCTTTAAACTTGCACATGGCCCTCAAGACTTCTTGGTGCACATCTAGGCAGTGCACAAAGACAAATGGTTTAAGGGCTCATCCTTTAAAGAATTTCTTGGCCTTTATATGCAGCAATGATAACAGGAACTGTGTCCAATTGAGTGGCAGTGAGGAGGAATGGCTTTGTATTACACAGACAGGTGGCAGTGACTGGGGGGACTTCTTTAACTCAACCCTGCTGGGATTTATAATAGGAAAAGGATGAAAGACTATCTCTCAAGTAATAATTTACACAGAAAGCAATACCTAATTACTGATATTGGCTATATGGAAATCATCAGTAAGCTTCATGTTTGGAGAAAGGTAGATATAGGTTATGATAAAATAAAAAAAGACATTACAAACGCTTCTATCTGTTTCAAATAAGAAACAAAGCAAGTAATTAAACCCTTAATATTATGGTAAGGTGCTTTCACATTTAAAAACAAAAGACAATTGTGGTCATTAAGTATTCAGCCTCTCTTGTACTTTGTTTCTCACTTTATCTCTTTCACTTGGTTCCTCTTTATGTCCATGTCTCTCTCTGTGTCTCACTCTGTTCAATGTCTGTGTTACTAATAATCCCTTTCCCATTCTCAGACCACATCTGTCTCTCTCACTATGTCTGTCTCCTGAGCTTTGTCAATTTATAAACCGGTTAAGTGAATGGGCAACAAGGTGGCAATTGGAATATAATATGTGGAAGTGTGAGGTTATTCACTGCGGTAGTAAGAATGGAAAAGCAGAATGTGGTTTAAAAGGCATGAAACTTGTAATGTTCAGAGGGACTTAGGTGTACTTGTACATGGAACACAGAAAGTTGGCATGCAAGCATAGCAAGCAATTAGGAAGGCAAATGGCATGTTGGCTTTTATTGCAAGGGGATTGGAGTACAAGAGTAAAGAGATTTTGCCACAATTGGCCAAGGTTTTGGTAAGATCACACCTAGAGTACTGTGTGCAGTTTAAGTCTCCATATTTAAGGGAGGATATACTTGCATTGGAGGCAGTACAGCGAAGGTTCATTAGATTGATCCATAAAACAAGAGGGTTGTCCTATGTTAAGATGCTGAATAAAGTGGGTCTATATTCTCTGGACTTTAAAAGAATGAGAGGTGATTTCATTGAAATATACTAAGATTCTGAAGGGATTTAACAGGGTAGGCACTGAGAGGCTGTTTTCACTTGTTGGGAAATCTAGAACATAGGGGCACAGTCTCAGGATAAGGGGCCGATCATTTAGGACTGAGATGAGGAGAAATTTCTTTGCTCAAAGGGTTCTACCTCAGAGCTTTGTGAATGTCCCATCATTGAATATATTTAAGGCTAAGATAGATTTTTGGCCTCTCAGGGGATCAAGGGATATAGGAAAGGGGCAGGAGTTAAGGCTGATAATCAAGCATTATCCTATTCAATGGTGGAGATGGCTCAACAGGCCTTATGGCCTAGTCTTGCTCCTATTTCTTATGTTCTATGTTCTTACTGAGTTCTCACCTCCCAGGCACTTGAGGTTTTAAAGCTGGGAGAATATCCTATTTCCATGAAGAGAGGAGCTGTCCTTTGCTGCACTATCCTCATCAGCCTCTTCAATGTAACAGGGGCTGATTGCTGGCGTTTCCCCTATTGTCATCTTATAAATGCATGTTTTCCTTTTATATAAGCACTTTTCACGATTGCAAAACATGTCAAAGCAAAGCCAATTAAGTATTTTTGAAGAGTGGTGTGGTAAAGTGGACTGCTGTGTGCCTTTAAGAGAATGTAATTAGTTGACCATATGACTGTATTGAACAATCGCTACACAGAGCAGGCTTCTTGGGTAACTGGAAGTCTAGAGCTGGAGGTGATTGAAGAAACACACATTGTGTTAGTGTTTCTTAGTTCCAATTAACCACCAGTATTTGTTCAGTTAATCGATCTCTCTGCCTGTATTGCTTCAACCACCAACTAATGAGTTAATATCAAGGGTGCAGCTCGCATTCGCTGGACAAAGCGAACCTGATAACCTAGAACATAAAACTGGTGATGAGGATAAACTGGATTAATTGACGGCAATCAAGAAAGCTGCGGTAAGCCAGCTATGTTACTTCGCCACTGCCTTGAAAGCTGTTTGAAAGTGCAGTCTCCTTAGACATCGAGTATGCCACAGTTTGGGCATCTTGAACCATTCGACCCCATTTCCGATGACTGGTCTCATTATGTTGAATGCCTAGTGTTCTCCTTTACCGCTAATGACATCACAGGAAAGGACAAGAAGAGGGCAATTCTTTTGTCCACATGTGGGAGCAAAATGTACGTGCTGATCCGCAGCCTCACGTCACCTAACACCCTGATATGAAGACTTTCGACAAGTTAGTAAATATTGTCAAAAACCACCTGAAGCAAAAACCCTCAGTCACTGTGCAGCGTTTTAAATTCAATTTAAGGAATAGGCTTCCAGGAGAGACAATCGCTGGCTATGTAGCTGCTTTAAAGGGCTTAACAGAATATCGTGAGTTCTGAACTTCAATTAATGATAGGTTGAGAGACCGATTGATATATGGAATCAGGGATGATGCTACTCAAAAGTGATTGCTATCTGAAACTAATCTAGACTTCAGTAAGGCATTAGACTTGGCAACAGTCATGGAGAGCGCTGTTAGAGTCTCGGTGGCAATAAAAGATACACAAAATGGCGGCGTCTATCTTGTAGGGCGAGAAGGGCTGGTAAGAAGCCATGAAAACGTCGGACTCCACAGAAAGGCGGGGAACGCCCACTATGAACAGACCATTGAAGGACAACAGTACTACAGTGAAACCCCAGGACTTTAATGGCAGAAATGCATCCAGGCAGCCTGCAGGTGATCGACAGTTCAGAAATATCGAATGCTCTTTCTACCACCGCAATGGTCACGTAATGCAGCACTGTCAAGATAGGCTGCGTCAGCATTTGAAAAACAAAGGTCAAAATCGCAAAATCTGTCTAGTTGAAGAACCAGAGGAAGCAGAATCTGACATCTATGCATTCTACAACCTGGAAGTGGGTAGGACTGAGCCAATCCAGGTAGTTATTAGAGTCAATGAACAACCCATGAAGACGGAAGTTGATACAGGGGCATCAATGTCTGTCATAGGAAAACATACATTCAGCCACTTGAATAAAGGAGCCCATCCTTTAAGTTTAGAAGAAACGGGCATTAAATTAAACACATATAAGAGTGAAGGAATAAGAGTGAAAGGGATATGTCAAGTCCTGGTGCAGTATGGGGATCAGTCCGCAAATTTACCCCTTATAGTAGTAGCTGTGGTGGGCCCCAATTTAATTGGTCGCAGCTGGCTCAAAAAGACTGAATTGCAATGGGCTGAGATTTTTCAAATCAGAATGAGAAACTTACAGGAGTTGTCACAAAAGTACGCTTCCATTTTCAGTGACGAGCTAGGAAGGATTTGTGGGCTACAAGCCAAAATCCATGTAGACCCTAACGCAACCCCTGATTTATCAGAACCAGGCCAATCACTTATGCTCGACGGGACAAGGTTGAGACCAAGCTGAAAAGGCTGGAAAAGTTGGGTGCCTTACAACCAGTGCGATTTTATGAGTGCGTGGCACCCATAGTACCCATATTGAAGTCAGACCAAAGTGTTCGCTTATGCGGTGACTATAAGTTAACTGTAAACAGAGTAGCCAAACTTGATAGATACCCGATACTGAAGATTGACGAATTATATTTGAAATTGGCAGGGGGCAACACAAATTCAAAACTCAACATGAGCCACGCCTACCAGTGGGTAGAGATGGAAGAAGCCTCTGGGAAATTCATGACCATCAATACACAGCAGAGATTGTATCAATATACTCAACTACCTTTTGGGGCCTCATCGGTGTGTACTATTTTCCAGCGTACCATGGAAAACCTACTTCTGGGACTGCCCCATGTCATTGTTTATCTGGATGATGTCTTAGTCACTGGATGAACCGACGAAGAACATTTAGCTAATTTGGAGGAGGTGCTGAAACACTCCTCACAAGCGAGGGTACGCTTCAAACAAGAGCAATGTCTTTTCCAAGCCAAGGAGGTAGTTTACTTGGGCCATAAGGTCAATGCACAGGGCCTGCATTCCGTAGAAGAAAAGGTCAAGGCTATTTGCGAGGCACTTACACCAAAGAACACTACGGAACTAAAGGCCTTCTTAGGCATGACTAACTACTATGGGCGATTTCTCCCAAATCTATCAACTGTACTGGCTCCGTTATACACATTGCTTAAGAAAAAGCATAAATGGATTTTGCAAGTTCTGCATCAGGGGGCTTTTCTGAAGGTAAAGCAGTTATTAAGATCATTGGCCCTACTGGTCTACTTTGACCCAAAGAAAGAATTGATTTTAACTTGCTACACATCCCCTTATGGAGTACAGGCTGTACTTTCACATCGGATGGCGGATGGCTCCAAATGACCCGTTGGTTATACATCTCGCACGCTCAGTGCTGCAGAGCGACGATATTCTCAAATTGAGAAGGAGGGCTTGTCTGTTCTGTTTGGTGTTCAGAAATTCCATAACTACCTCCACAGTCGCCACTTTCACATTATATCCGATCACAAGCCTCTGCTGGGGTTATTTGGAGAGGGTAAGGCGATACCCCTCATCACTCACATCCAGGGGTGGGCACTGATATTGGCTGTTTATGAGTACACTTTTATTCACCAATCAGGAAGCCAGATCGCACATGCAGACGCGCTGAGCCGCCTCCCCCTGCCAGGTAACAACGTGAATGTTCCAATTCCCCAGGAACTTGTCTTAGTACTAAATTTTTTGGATTCCTCCGCTGTCCAGGCCAAACAAATCCATGAGTGGACAAACCAAGATCCACTTTTATCTCATGTCTGGGAGCAAGTCTTGAATGGGTGGTCAGGAGAGTCAAAGTCTGTTGATATGAGCCCTATTCCAATCGCAGATATGAGCTCACCTGCCAGGATGGCATATTGCTCTAGGGAGCAAGGGTTATCGTGCCCCCGAAAGGGCGAAGATCATTATTGGCCGAATTACATAGCACTCACCCTGGCATTAGTAGGATGAAGATGCTTGTGCACAGCTACTTGTGGTGGCCAGAGATGGACATGGACATCAAAACTCTAGTCAAAAGTTATCTTCAATGCCGGCAGGTACAAAAACTACCGCCTTGGCTCCATTGCACGCCTGGGAATGGCCGGGGCGGCTATGGGTACACCTCCATGTCGACCACGTGGGGCCCTTCTTGGGCATGATGTTCCTTTTACTAATAGACACCCACTCCAAGTGGATGGATGTCTACAAAGTCCGGTCAGCCACATCTGCTGCCACCATAGAACGTTTGTGACAGAGTTTTGCAGTGCACGGGTAATCGGAGGTGCTCGTGTCAGATAACAGGACTACATTTACCAGCGGGGAGTTCCACAGGTTTACAACCCACGAAGGAATAACTCATATCAACACCTTGCCTTACCACCCCGTCTCTAATGGTTTGGCTGAGCGGGCAGTCCAAACTTTTAAGTTCAGAGTGAAAAAGCTGGACGGAGATTCCATCAGCAACAGATTGTCACCAGATTGTCACGGTTCCTGTTCGCATACCAGACGATGCCACACACGACCACCAGTATTGCCCCCGCAGAATTACTAATGAAGTGACGTCTCCACACCCATCTAACTTTTATCAGGCTGAATTTAGCGAGGAGAGTGGAGAGAAGCCAAGAGGCCCAGAAGGCTAAACATGATGGCCATAATCATGAAAGAAATTTCACAGTGCGAGACAGAGATCTCGCGAAGAACTTTGGAGATGGACCCAATTGGCTATTAGGCGAAGTGAGTGCCGCGACAGGACCTCTCTCCTATAATGTATTGATAAACAGCCAAATAATTAGATGACACGTGGATCATCTCTGGAGAAGAAAGACAGCCCCACAAGAAGGAATGCAGTCATCACTTGCGTTTGGGTCTGCACCACACGTGGAAGAAATGTCACACGATTTGAAAATACCAGTCGGGCCTGTTGGATCCGAGAGGGTTGAAGGCACAAACTTGCCCACTTCCACCGAAGAGCCTGGTGGACAGTTGACCCCTAAGAAGTGGGTATCGGTAAAACCAGCTGAGGCCGTTGAGCTACAACATTTGACACGTCTGAGGAAGCCTCCTGAGAAACTTGACTTGTAAATAGTTATTCATGTAAATAGTTGGGATGTTGTGATGCTTGTCAATTGTACTTTCAAGTAAAGTGGAGGGGAGATGTGGTAATGTGGAGTGCTACGTACCTTTAAGAGATAGTAGTTAGTTGATCATGTGACTGTATTGAACAGTCGCTACACAGAGCGGGCTTCTTGGGTAACTGGAAGTCTAGAGCTGGAGGTGATTGAAGAAGCACACATTGTGTTAGTGTTTTGTTCTTAGTTCCAATAAACCACCAGTATTTGTTCAGTTAATCGATTTCTCTGCCTATATTGTTTCAAGAACCAACTAATGTGTTAATATCAAGGACGCAGCTCGCATTCGCTGGACAAAGCGAACCTGATAACCTAGAACATAAAATGTAGTCACTGTTGGAATGTAAGAAATGCAGCAGCCAATTTGCACACTGCAAATTCCCACAAAGAGCAATATGATGATGACCAGATAAACTTTTGTTTGTGATGTTGATTGAGGGATAAAATTGGCCAGGACAGTGAGGATAACTCCACTGCTCTACTTCAAAATAGTTCCATGGGATCACTTGGATCCAACCAAGCAGGCAGATAGGACATTAGTTTAAGGTTGCATCCAAAAGGCAGTGCAGTATTCTCTCTGTGCTGCACTGGGGTGTCAGACTTGATTTTTGTGCTCAATTCCTGCAGTGGGACTTGAAGCCAGAACCTTGTAACTGAGAGGTAAGAGTGCTATTAACTGAGTCACAACTGACAGCTTATCAGTAATAATCACCTCTGTACTGCAGTTCCAATGTATGAACTGTCTCCGTTTCACTGATCCGCTGCGGCCCTTTAAGAGCTGCTGGCTGATCAAATTTCCCTATTGTCAGCTAATTATCCTTCAGAACACGTTTTCCATTAGTAGAGAGCCTGTTGTTATGAGGAGGCGGGGACCAAGTCAGAAAAGGTGACAAAGCTAGAATCCCTCACACAATAAGCAGGCGTACCCAATTTTGATGGAGCCAGTAAACCTGGTTCCTATTTCATTCTTTCTTTCTTTCTGTTTTCTACCTGTCAAAAGTTTCCCAAAATCTCTGTCTATCATGCTTTCTTTCATTATTGTTCCTTTTCCTGTTGTCAGTTGTGAAAGGTGCTTCAAACAGCTGCAGGGACCCCTCCATATGCATTCTTGTCACTTAATTTAAGATTGCAAAGTTAAGAGAACACAACTCTTGGGGGATGAGTGCTGCCTCCACTTGACTCCTCTCGAATGTCAGATGTTGAGTAAGAAAGTACATCACGCACACATGCATGTCCCAGTGTCTTCAGCAGTAGAGACCATTAATAGATGGCTTTGCTGCATGTTCCACTGCTCGCAGTCATTAAGGCATCGGTAATTGATTGTAACTTGTTCATTGGCAGCAAGAAGTGTGTAAGGGATTCAGATGATTGCTTGCAGTGTACCCTGCCAGCTGTACAATTGAAAAATGCCAATAATAGAACTCTGAAAGGCAATAAGGCTGAGGTGTTTTCATTCGATTTTCACATCTTGGTTCACTTTGAATGGTTATATTTCGTATGCACATACCTGCCATACAGCTGGGTGTTCAATTGATTAGCATTCTTGTAACAGTTAGATAATGAAGAATAGATAGAACATCACTTTGCTAATAGAGAAATTCAGCACTCAGAGGATCAATTGTCAGACGCTTCATCTCGCATTCATTAATTAACTACATCTTATATGTTTGCACCTGTATAGGCACAGGCCAGACTCAGGCTTGAATCTCTGTCATGATTTTAAAAACTTAAGCAATGAAATTATTGAGGTGGCACAATGGACTGGCACACAGTCATTTCATCTCAGGAACTTGTTTTGAATCAAGTCCAAACTAGCAGGGTGAAAGGCTTCTCTCTCTGCCAGTTTGAAGAAAGAAATGTGAGCAGTCTCAACCCCAAAATCAAATGGAAGAATTGATGGCATAAAATCACTTTGAATTTTATAGCACAGAAAAAGGCCATTCAGTCCACCAGGTCTGTGCTGGTATTCAGGCTCCACACAAGCCTCCTCCCATTCCTATTCATGTGACCCTATTAGCGTTTTCTCCTAATCCTTTCTCTCTCAAGTAATTACCTAACTCCCACTTTAGAATTGTCTATAATGCAGTAGAGTTCGATAACAGAGGATGCTTGTCCAAGATTCCACTGAACCAAAATTCACAAGAAGTTTCCAGGTCCTTGCAATATTTTATTTGAGACTGCAATTTCAGCTAACTCTGTTGTTTGGATGAGCCATTAAATTGCGGCCTCCTCCGCTCTCCCAAGTGGATGTAAAAGATCCCAGGCACTATTCCAAAGAAGAGCAGAAGAGTTTCACGTATCCTGGCCAATACTTATCCCTCAATCAGCATCATAAAAACAGATTATTTGATCATTATCACATTGTTGTTTCTGGGGGTTTGCAGGATGCAAGTTGGCTGCTGTATTTAACATTACGCAGCGATTCCACAACCAATGGATCAGATCTGAGCTCTGCAGTCCAGCTACATCCCGTCGTGAATGGTGGTGGACAATTAAACAACTCACTGGAAGAGAAGGCTCCACAAATATCCTCATCCTCAATGATGGGAGAATCCAGCAAATCAGTGCAAAAGACAAGGCTGAAGCATCTTCAGTTATCTTCAGCCAGAAGTGCCGAGTGAATGATCCATCTCAGCCACCTCCGAAGGGCCCAGCATCACAGATGCCAGTCTTCAGCCAAATCCAATTCACTCCACGTGATATCAAGAAACAGATGAAGGCACTGGATACTGCAAAGGCTATGGGCCTTGACAGCATTCCGGCAATAGTATTGAAGGCTTGTGCTCCAGAACTAGCTGTGCCCCTAGCCAAGCTGTCCCAGTACAGCTACAACACTGGTATCTACTCCGCTATGTGGAAAGTTGAACAGTTATTTCCTGTGCACAAAAAGCAGGGCAAATACAACCTGGCCAATTACTGGCCCATCAGTCTACTCTCGGTCATCAGTAAAGTAATGGAAGATGTGGTTGACAGTTCTATCATGCAGCATTTACTCAGCAATAACCTACTCATTGACGCTCAGATTGGGTTCCACCAGGGCCACTCAGCTCCAGACCACATTTCAGCCTTGAGCCAAACATGGATAAAAGTGCTGAACTCAAGAGGTGAGCTGAGTGACTGCCCTTGACATCAAGGCAGCATTTGACCGAGTGTGGCATCAAGGAACCCTAGCAAAACTGGGGTCAATGGGAATCAGGGAGAAAATTCTTGACTGGTTGGGGTCATTCCTAGCTCAAAGGAAGATGGTTGTGGATTTTGGAGGTCAATCATCTCAGTTTCAGGGCATCATTGCAGGAGTTCCTCAGGGTAGGGACCTAGCCCCAACCATTTCAACTGCTTCATCAATGACCTTCCTTCCATCATAAGGTCAACAGTGGGGATGTTCGCTAATGATTGCACAATACTCAGCACTATTCCCAACTCCTCAAATACTGAAGCAGTCCATGTCCATATGTAGCATGATCTGGACAATATCCAGGCTTGGGCTGAAAAGTGGCAAGTAATAGTCATGCCATGCAAATGCTAGGCAATGACCATCTCCAACAAGACAGAATCCAACCATCTCCCCAATGCCATTACCATCACTGAACCCCCCCAATATCAACATCCAGGGGGCTATCATTGACCAGAAAATGAACTGGACTAGTCATATAAATACTGTGGCTACAACAGTAGATCAGAGTCTAGGAATCCTGTGATGAGTAACTCACCTCCTGACTCCCCAAAGCCTGTCCAGCATCTACAAGGCACAAGTTGGGAGTGTGATGGAATACTCAAGAAGCTTGACACCATCCACGACAAAGCAGCCCATTTGATCGGCACCCCATCCACCATCTTCAACATCCACTCCCTCCACCACCAACACTCAGTGGCGGCAGTGTCTACCATTTACAAGATGCACTGCAGTGACTCATCAAGGCTCCTTAGGCAGCACCTTCAAAACCCATGACCTCTACCACCTAGAAGGGCAAGGGTAGCAGACACGTGGGAACACCACCCCTTGCAAGTTCCCTTCCCCAAGTCACACACCATCCTGACTTGGAACTATATTGACGTTCCTTCGTTGTCACTGGGTCAAAATCCTGGAACTCCCTCCCTAACAGCACTGTGGATGTACCTACACCACATGGACTGCAGTTGTTCAAGAAGGAAGCTTACCAGCACATTCTCAAGGGCAATTAAGGATGAGCAATAACTGCTGGCCTAGACAGCCACGCCCACATCCCGTGAAAGAATAAAAAAATTACAACAGTGACTTCACTTCAAAAGTACTTAATTGACTGAGAAGCATGTTGGCATGTCCAGTGTTCATGAAAGATGCTACATAAATGCAAGTCTTTCTCTTTTTTAATTTTACTTTTAATTGCTGATAGTCTTAGTTTGGTATCTAAGATCTAAATGAATTCATCCTTATTGGAGGTGCCTTTGTCCTTCATAGATCTTCTGAATACAATCATCTAGCAAACATCCCGGGGTTTGAGATCTGACATGGCAAGCCTCCACCATGCTGTCATAAGGTGAGGCAAACTCAGATTTACCCTTGTCCAGTCCCTTCCCACCTACATCCGTGATTCCTCTGACACCCTACATCATATCAACAATTTCCAGTTCCCTGGCCCCAACCGCCTCCTCTTCACCGTGGACGTCCAATCCCTCTACACCTCCATCCCCCACCGGGATCGTCTGATGGCTCTCTGCTTCTTCCTCGAACAGAGGCCCGAACAATCCCCATCCACCACTACTCTCCTCCGTCTGGTTGAACTTGTTCTCACACTGAACAATTTCTTCTTAAACTCCTTTCACTTCCTCCAAATAAAAGGTGTGGCTATGAGTACCCGCATGGGCCCCAGCTATGCCTGTCTCTTTATGGGGTATGTGGAACATTTCTTGTTCCAGTCCTACTCCGGCCCCCTCCCACAACTCTTTCTCCGGTACATTGATGATTGCTTCGGTGCTGCTTCATGCTCTCGTCTGGACCTGGAAAAATTTATTAATTTTGCTTCCAATTTCCACCCCTCCATCATTTTCACATGGTCCATCTCTGACACATCCCTTCCCTTCCTTGACCTCTCTGTCTCAATTTCTGGTGATACACTGTCCACCAATATCCATTACAAGCCTACCGACTCCCACAGCTACCTCGACTACAGCTCCTCACACCCCGCTTCCTGTAAGGACTCCATCCCATTCTCTCAGTTCCTTCACCTCTGTCACATCTGTTCTGATGATGCCACTTTCAAAAACAGTTCCTCTGACATGTCTTCCTTCTTCCTTAACCGAGGTTTCTACCCATGGTGGTTGACAGGGCCCTCAACTGTGTCCGGCCCATCTCCCGCGCATCTGCCCTCACACCTTCTTCTCCCTCCCAGAAACATGATAGGGTCCCCCTTGTCCTCACTTATCACCCCACTAGCCTCCGCATTCAAAGGATCATCCTCCGCCATTTCCGCCAACTCCAGCATGATGCCACCACCAAACACATCTTCCCTTCACCCCCACCGGCGGCATTCCGTAGGGATCATTCCCTCCGGGACATCCTGGTCCACTCCTCCATCACCCCCTACACCTCAACCCCCTCCCACGGCACCTTCCCATGCAACCGCAGAAGGTGCAACACCTGCCCCTTTACTTTCCCTCTCCTCACCGTCCAAGGACCCAAACGCTCCTTTCAAGTGAAGCAGCATTTCACTTGCACTTCCCTCAATTTAGTCTACTGCATTCATTGCTCCCAATACGGTTTCCTCTACATTGGAGAGACCAAACGCAGACTGGGTGACCACTTTGCAGAACATCTTCGGTCTGTCCGCAAGCATGAACCAGACCTCCATTTCAACAATCCACCCTGCTCTCATGCCCACATGTCTGTCCTTGGCTTGCTGCATTGTTCCAGTGAAGCTCAACGCAAACTAGAGGAACAGCACCTCATCTTCCGACTAGGCACTTTACAGCCTTCCGGACTGAATATTGAGTTCAACAATTTTAGATCATGAACTCTCTCCTCCATTCCCACCCCCTTTCCGATCCCCCCTTTTCTTTCCAATAATTTATATAGATTTTTCTTTTCCCACCCATTTCCATTATCTTTAAATGTATTTCCATCCATTGTTTTATCTCTACCTTTTAGCCTTTTTTGATTCCTTCACCCCACCCCACCCCCACTAGGGCTATCTGTACCTTGCTTGTCCTGCTTTCTACCCTTAATTAACACATTCCTTAGATAATATCACCACCTTCAACACCTCTTTATCATTTTGTCTGTGACATCTTTTGGCTATCTCCACCTATCACTGGCCCTCTATCCAGCTCTACCCTCACCCCACCCCCCCACCCTTAAACCAGCTAATATTTCACCTCTCTTCTATTTTTACTTAGTTCTGTTGAAGAGTCATACAGACTCGAAACGTTAACTGTATTCCTCTCCGCAGATGCTGCCAGACCTGCTGAGTTTTTCCAGGTATTTTTATTTTTGTTTTGGATTTCCAGCATCCGCAGTTTTTTGCTTTTATCAGATTTACCCAAACTTGTTAGGAGAAATATTTGTCTATATTTTCCACTACAATGGGAGAATTTTACATTGAAAATAGTTTGTGGAACTTTAATGGTCAACAATAGGCTTTACTACAGAGGGTATAGAGTGAATGTGACATTGTAAAGAAAGAATTTACATTTACGTTGCATCTTTCGCAACTTCAGGATGTCTCAAAGGCCTTTTGAAGTCAAGCCAACAAAGTACGTTTGAAGTCTTCCACTATTGTGTGTAATCCAGCCTTCAGGATCAACAATCCCATGGTTTGTTTTTGATCTACGTGGAACTGAACCATTTTGGCCAGGGTGTTCCCAGGTTCAGGCCTGGGCGTGCAGAGTTAGCTAATCCAGGACAGCAGTCAGGGAGGTAGATTTGGTCTCAACTCCCTTGGGCTTGGAAAAGAAAAATCAGGTTGCTGGGCCAGCATTTTACGTCCTGCAGGCCGGCGCATGCCTGACCCGAACAGGCATAAAACCGCGCGACGTCATCGTGCAACCTGTGTGATATTTCGCTAGGCGGGCACACGCAAAAGTCGGAAGGGTGCCCGCCGACAATTAAGTGAGCAATTAAACACATTAATGGCCCAATTGTAAGCGATTTTTTGTGGCCTGTCCAATCTTACAGTTGGCGGATGGGCCAATCGGCCGGCCGGGCTTTACATTTTTGATGAAGCCTCGTCCAAGGGCGGGATGAAATCTCCGTTAGGATTTAAAATAAAAAGAAATATCTGGGGACTTTTCTTTTTTGTGAGGAATGCTTTCGGGCGCTTAATGGTGCTGCATGGGCATTTTTTTGCGGCATTTTTGTGCTTTCTTTTATTATTTGGAGGTTTGCAGCTCCCTGAGGCATCTGTCTGTCTTCAGGGAGCTCAGTGGAAGTGCTCACCAGAACCCGCGGTGATGTCAGCGCCCACCCTCATCCCGCCCCCTCACCGACAGTGCTGAGCCTTTCTGTCGGTGCGTTTCACACGAGCTGGCTGTTAATTGACCCGTCAGCATGAAACGCGCCCTGAGAAAGGCTCAGCACTGCCGGAGAGGAGGCGGGAAGAGGGTGGGCGCTGATGTCACCGGGGGCGCTGGTAAGATCTTTCACTGAGCTACCTGAAGGCAGACAGATGCTTCAGGGAGCCGCAGACCTCCAAATAATAAAAGCACAAAAATGCTGCAAAAAATGTCCATCGCTGGTGATGGAGAGACTTACACTGGTCAGCCAGGTTGGGAATGATATTATGTTAAAGAACGGGGACAGGATTATTTAAGGTGCCCTGGCTCTGCAGGAGTACTGGTTTTCAGAGTAGTATCTTAAGGAAGGGTGGATGGGTGGAACTGACCACAGCGGCCAAGGAACAAAACCTCTCCTGGGAAGTGGTTTTACAAGGTGTTGTAAAATTCTAGCCAGCAGCTCATAAGTTCATTAGTAGGTGTCATCTGTGGCTCAATGGGTAGTTCTTGCCCCTGAATCAAAAGGCTTTGGGTCCAAATCCCATAATCAACATCACCAAAACAAATGATCTGATTCTTATCACATTACTGTTTGTGGGACCTTGCTGTGCGCAAATTGGCTACTGAGTTTCCTACACTAAATTGGCGACTACACTTCAAAAGTATCTTATTGGCTGTAAAGCACTTTGGAATGTCCAGTGGTCATGAAAGGCGCTATGTAAATGCAAGCCTTTCTTTAAGCATGAAATTTTTTGTATTTTCTGTAACCCACCTGCTGTTAAAGAGCAGGAAGCAGGAGGAGATCTTCAAGGCTGTAAGATCAAGGTGATTTTGTTGATACTCCAGCCATCAGTCAAGGCTTACCCAGTTAACTAATGTTATCTGGAACCCTCCCCCGATGGATAGAAGTACTATCTTATGACTCTGAGTTCTGGTGTAATTTGGTTTAAAATAAGCTGTGTAGGGGTGAAAATTACCCAGTGTCACAGTTAATACTTAGGATAGTGTGCATCAACGTAAAGTAATTTGAGGCAACACTGTTAACAGACAATTAGTATATTTTATATCTGTGTTTTATGCGTGTTCATGTACAGAGCCAGCATTAATGGCATTTTACATTGTTAATATCCATTTAAAGAGGTGATTACAGAATCCCATGCTGCGAGCAGGGAGCTGCACTTAAAGGAAGTGTGAAATGGGCTGAATGGTGTGTTTCAGTGCTGTGAAGAGTCTAAGCAATGCTAAAGTATAGTGATGTCCATTTTAAAGTTGGCATTAAGGCTGCAATGAGATGTGTGGGCAGAGAAGGAGATTTCCTAATGTGCAATACCAACAGTGGCAGCCCCCACAGCAACGTGGGCGCATCAGCAAGTTTGCTGCTACATGTTGGTGCAGCAAGAGGAAGAGAGGGGAGGGGCCAAAGAAATTGGCAGTCATGAGGAGCAGAGTGCCTAGAGCCACTCATACCAGAGGCAGCGTGTGAAAGGGCTCTGCATCACTGAGGAAACTGTGGATGAATTGAACTATCCCCTGGAACCAGACTTGCAGCCAGGAATCAGCCGTCACCAGCATGCTGTCAGTCGCAATAAAGGAATGACAACTTTCAGCTTCATTGTATTTTTGCTATTGCCAATGGCAGGAGATTGGGCAAAGATCAGTCAGTTTATGTATTACCGAGGTGATGGATTCCCTCCATGACATACTACTTGAATAAATTAAACTCAAGGGAGTCTGACAAGATGTTTCAAAAATTCACAGGGCACAAAGGAGCATTCCATTGTGAACGGATAATGAATAGCGAAGGTCCAAATGGTTTGCAACCAACACCAAGACATTATTCATGTGCCCAGCATGGCCACATCTATAGGGGATCATGGTTTCCTCCCTTAATCCTGGTTAAAGATAGTTGGATGCTGATAGTTGGAGATGGGTAATGTGTTGCCTGCTCAGAACGTGGCCAATATAACACAATGCCTTAAGAATATAGGAACAGAAAAGGGCTGCTCAGCCCTTCAAGCCTGTTCCTCCTCTCAGTCGATCGTGGCTGATTTGTATCTTAACTTCATCCACCTGCTTTGGTTCCATTTCCTTTTATACCCTAGGCTAGCAAAAAAATCTATCTATCTCAGATTTTAAATTATTAATTGAGCCAGCACCTACTGCCTTCTGTGGAAGAAAGTTCCATATTTCTCCCATCATTTGCTTGAACATAAGTAGGAGCAAATGTTAATGTCTTGAAAAATTATATGATTACGGTTTGTTAACTACATTGTTAAGATTAAGAGAAACAGGTGATTGGTATTAATGGTCTTTGAGCACACATAAATAGAGGATAGCTGGGACACTGGGTTGTGTGGAGGGGAGCTGTGAGACTGGAGAAGTAAATAAACTCTCTCAATAAAGAAAAGCTCTATGTTTTGGTTTTGGTTTCACCAAACGGCTTGGATTCTATTAACAACTGGAGTCGGCTACATGTCCCTTTAAGCCTGCTCTGCCATTCAGTAAAATCATGGCAGATCTTTTAAATCAATTCCATCTTCCTATCATATTCCCCATACCGTCTAATTTCCTTACTGCTCAAAAAGATATCAATTTCAGCCTTGAACATAGTCATCAACTGAGCATTCACAGCCCTTTGGGATAGGGAATTCCAAAAATTCACAACCCTCAGAGTAAAGAAAATTCTTCTCATTTCAGTTCTAAATGACTGAGCCCTTAGCCTGAGATTCTGATCCTAAGATCTTATCTATCCTGAGGTTTTTACTACCAAGGTGGGTAGCTCGAGTAGGGAACTTTCTCAACTCAGCAGACCTGCCTCAATTTAAAGGACCCCATTACACCCAATTTTCAATCTGGGGAAGCAAGGATCAAATTGAGCCCATCGACCCTGGAAGCAGATCATAGCGCGGTCACGAGGGTGGGTGAGTGCCAAGGTGAGTTGGTTGGAAGTCCTGCTTCAGTTCTCTGGGACTTTTTAGAAGCTTTTATGCCTTTAGCCCTGACCTCTCGCATCCCCTCACTCAACCCTACTCCCCATGTCCCCTCCATGCAAACTCATGATCTCCAACACCCCACCGCACATTCCCTCATTGGCCTAATGCCCTCTCCATGCCAGCAAATATCCCTCTAACCTCCATGCACTTCAATACCCTCTCCATGCCCTTTATAGCCCATGTCACTTCCATAGCCATTCACTCAGAATCCACTATGGACAGATCTCAGGAGCTGTACGAAGATGAAAAAATTAAACTTCTAATAGTCCAATAGAGCTCTCACTCATACACAACTGAGACAGAAAAAAACTAATTCATGAAACCCATTCAAACTTTTTAAATCCCTTCAAGTGTTCAACCTATTATAAAAAAATAAACTTTCTATTTCGTAACCACCTCAAAGACAGCTAATATTTTAATAGCCTCTTTAAACTGCCAACCAAAATGTGAACCCACCCCCTGCTGAGATTAGTGCTTTTGTAGCTTTTAAACTCAGCCAAACATTCATAATGACATCATCTGTAGTGACATCCCTCGGGAAATGTCAACAATGAACTGTAATGAAACTGCAGGAACAGATGGTTATGTATTTTTCTAACCTATACAGATGGCTGATGTTTTTTTTTAACTGACTGACAGCTGCAGCTTGTTTTTTTTCTTTTTTAAAGGGCTGGGAATTTAAATAACTTCAGATCATGACACTTAGCAAGCTTATCTACTCTTCAAGAGCATTTACATCTACTCCATAAACTTGTGACTCCCACACTGCAGGTTAAGGCCCTTAGAACAGCGAAAATGTTTAAACTCAGCACTAATTTCAAATGACCCTGCTGAGTTCAGGTTTCCTGCCTGTGTGATTCAAACCTGACCTATCTCCCTCGCTGGCAAAATTGAGATCTGTCAGGAATGGGGGCAGGGCTTCCATCTCTAGATCCCACCTGGCATTTTTAAAGGTGTCTGGAGTCAGCTTGACTCCACAAAAATCTGGCCCAATGTTATTTAGTTCTAGGATAAAAGCAAAAAAACTGCAGATGCTGGAAATCCAAAACAAAAACAAAAATACCTGGAAAAACTCAGCAGGTCTGGCAGCATCTGCGGAGAGGAACACAGTTAACGTTTTGAGTCCATATGACTCTTCAACAGAACTAAGTAAAAATAGAAAAGAGGTGAAATATAAGCTGGTTTAAGGGGGGGTGGGACAGGTAGAGCTGGATAGAGGGCCAGTGATAGGTGGAGATAGCCAAAAGATGTTATATGCCATTTCAACACTCCACCCTGCTCTCATGCCCACATGTCTGTCCTTGGCCTGCTGCATTGTTCCAGTGAAGCTCAACGCAAACTGGAGGAACAGCACCTCATCTTCCGACGAGGCACTTTACAGCCTTCCGGACTGAATATTGAGTTCAACAATTTTAGATCATGAACTCTCTCCTCCATCCCCACCCCCTTTCCGATCCCCCCCCCTTTTTTTCCCCAATAATTTATATAGATTTTTCTTTTCCCACCTATTTCCATTATTTTTAAATGTATTTTCATCCATTGTTTTATCTCTACCTTTTAGCCTATTTCGATTCCTTCACCCCACCCCCACTAGGGCTATCTGTACCTTGCTTGTCCTGCTTTCTACCCTTAATTAGCACATTCCTTAGATAATATCACCACCTTCAACACCTCTTTATCCTTTTGTCTGTGACATCTTTTGGTTATCTCCACCTATCACTGGCCCTCTATCCAGCTCTACTTGTCCCACCCTCCCCCCCCTTAAACCAGCTTATATTTCACCTCTTTTCTATTTTTACTTAGTTCTGTTGAAGAGTCATACGGACTCGAAAAGTTAACTGTGCTCCTCTCCGCAGATGCTGCCAAACCTGCTGAGTTTTTCCAGGTATTTTTATTTTTGTTTTTACTTAGTTCTAGGCTTTCCAGCTGGGGACAATTGTTCTGCACCTTGCACAAAAAGACCTCTCTGAATTTTTGTACCTTATAACAAGATCATTCTCCTAAACTCCAGAGAATGCAAGCCACTCCCCTCAATCTCTTCTCAAAAGACAAATTTCTCGCCCTAGAAATCAATCTAGCAAACCTCTGTTGTACCCAGTAAGGCAATTATCTTTGCTTAGATAAGGAGAGAAAAACTAATCACTGTACTAAGTACACAAGTGTGGTCTTACCAAAGCCCTATATAATTGCAACAAGACTTTCCTATTATTATACTCCAACCCCCATTGTAATAAGAGCTGATGCACAATTTGCTTTCCTAATTCGAAAACAGAATTACCAGGAAAGACTCAGCAGGTCTGGCAGCATCGGCGGAGAAGAAAAGACTTGACGTTTTGAGTCCTCATGACCCTTCAGCAGAACTGAGTAAAGTTAGGAGAGGGGTGAAATATAAGCTGGTTTAAGGTGGGGGGTGGAGTGGGGGGAGAAAAGTTGGGGTGGGGGAGGGGTGGTGGTAGGGACAAGCAAGCAGTGATAGGAGCAGATAATCAAAAGATGTCACAGACAAAGGAACAAAGACATGTTAAAGGTGGTGATATTATCTAAGAGAATGTGCTAATTAAGAATGGATGGCAGGACACTCAAGGTACAGCTCTAGTGGGGGTGGGGTGGAAAGACTGACAGGGCATTACAGGTATAGATTTAAAAATAATGGAAATAGGTGGGAAAAGAAAAATCTATATAAATTATTGGAAAAAACAAAATGGAGGGGGAAGAACCGGAAAGAGGGTGGGAATGGGGAAGGGAGTTCAAGATCTAAAGTTGTTGAATTCAATATTCAGCCCGGAAGGCTGTAAAGTGCCTAGTCGGAAGATGAGGTGCTGTTCCTCCAGTTTGCGTTGGGCTTCACTGGAACAATGCAGCAAGCCAAGGACAGACATGTGGGCAAGGGAGCAGGGTGGAGTGTTAAAATGGCAAGCGACAGGGAGGTTTGGGTCTTTCTTGCAGACAGACCGCAGGTGTTCTGCAAAGCGGTCGCCCAGTTTACGTTTGGTCTCTCCAATGTAGAGGAGACCGCATTGGGAACAGAATTACCTGGAAAAACTCAGGAAAAATTACCTGGAAAAACTTTTGTTTTGGATTTCCAGCATCCGCAGTAGTTTTTTGTTTTTATTTTTGCTTTCCTAATTGTTTGCTGTACCTGCATATTAGAAGCCCTTGACCAGTGCCTAGCAAACCGCCGAAAACAAAACCCATTTGTGAGGCAAGAATGTCATGGCATGGCCAAATAATGGCTCTGATGCATGGAGCTCATCTAATGCAAGATCTTGCAGAGATTTTGTCAGAACACTAATGCGATGCTGCAGATACCTAGCTGTCAAAGGAGGTCTGTCCTCTGCCCTCAGCATGCCGTGGCACAGGAGCAGCAGAATGAAGGAGCGGGCAAGAGTTAAGTAGGCACTGCAAGAGCTAGCATGGATTCATCAGGACTTGATTAAGGAGCTCTCTCCCAGTGGGGCTGTTTTCATGTTTCATTGCAGTTTATGTGAAAACCATTGATTTCTGAAAGCAAATAACTTTGAGGGTGATGTGCCTTTGCTGCAAACAGTAATGACATTATAGTGCATGTTTAACATGATGCACTGCCATGTCTGTTCATTACATTGCATAGAATTTATAGCATATTGACAGGCTATTAGACCCAATAAGGTCTAAGCTGCTGTTTATGCTCCACATGAACCTGCTCCTACCCTATTTCATCTAACCCTATCAGCATAACCTTCTGTTCCTTTCTTCCTTATATGTTTATCCTGCTTTCCCCTTTAAATGCATCTTTTTTTTAAAAAATCATAGATACTAGGAAAATCTTATCACCAACACAAGAAAGCAAATGAAATCTTAGGACTCACCGACATACACAAACATGAGGTTGGAACTCTGGATTGGGAGAGCAGGAAATCATGTTATCATCTGTGTGACTCCTACCAAATGGTGGAAGTGCTGCCAGGCTACTTGTGGTACAGGAACTAATGTGGCGTGTTATTACTGCACCACTACTCCTTTTGCAATATAGCACTGGGCTGCCTGAGAGGTGTGCTGCGGACCAGCTTGTGATTCATCTGGCCACATATCCCAGCCCCAGATGGTCACGTCTGTCTGCCAGGAATAGTCTGCCTGTTCTGTCAATGGGAGCTTGCTTCCTTCTGTGATCTTTTCCCACAATCAGACAGTGTAGAGGGAAGCCATTCGGCCCATTGTGCCTGTGCCCGTACCTTAAAAGTGTAGCCCAATTAGTCCCACTCTCCCCATAGCCCTGAAAACATTTTCTTTTAAAGTGTTTATCCAATTTTCTTTTGAAAATTCCTTTTGAAACTGCTTCAACCAGCCTTTTAAGCATTGTATTCCAGATGATAACTGTGGAAAGGAAATTCTCCTTATTTCCATCCTGGTTCGATTACCATTTACCTTGTTTCTGCATCCTCTGATTACCTCCTGCCAGTGGAAATAGTTTATCTCTCTGTATTTCACCAAAACCCATTGTAGTTTTGAACAGCTCTGCTCAGCGATAGTCGCTCATGTTTGCCACTGAACTTTGGCACTTGATCTGTGGGGAGTGATTTATCCTCGGCTTCCTCCCAGGGTATGAGGGGGTGAAAATGATTTCAGCAGCAGCACAAAATAGACAACAATGGATCGCCCAATCATTAGGTACCCAACCCGTTCAGCTCTCTGTTAGTTAAACACCCCACCCATTAGGCTCCACACTAGTTAGACACTCTGTGCATTAGACTTTCCACTATTTAGACACACCCCCCATTAGATTGTCCATTAGTTAGACACCCTGCCCATTCAGCTCTCCATTAGTTAAAAACCCTACCCATTAGTTTCTCCACTGGTTAAATACCCTGCCCATTATGTTCTCCATTAGTTAGACACTCTGCCCATTCAGCTTTCCACTAGTTACACATGCTGTCCATTAGATTATCCATTAGTTAGACATCCTGCTTATTCAGCTCTCCGCTAGTTACACATGCTGCCCATTAGATTAACCATTAGTTAGACACTCTACCCATTCAGCTCTCCACTAGTTACACACGCTGTCCATTAGATTATCCATTAGTTAGGCACTCTGCCCATTCAGCTCTCTGCTAGTTAGACACTGCACCCATTAGGTTCTCCACTAGTTAAACACCCCTCCCATTAGATTATCCATTAGTTAGACACCCTGCCCATTCAGCTCTCCGCTAGTTAAATGCTCTGCTCATTAGGCTCCATGCTAGTTTGACACCCTGTCCATTAGGTTCTCCACTAGTTAGATATCCTTCCCATTCAGCTCACTGCTAGTTAGACATGCTGCCCATTAGATTATCCATTAGTTAGACACTCTGTCCTTTCAGCTTTCTGCTGGTTAAACACTCTGCTCATTAGGCTTCCCACTAGTTATACATCCTTCCCACTAAGTTCTCCACTAGTTAGACACCCTGCCCATTAGGTTCTCCACTAGTTAGACACTCTGCTCATTAGGTTCCCCACTGGTTAAACTCCCTGTTCATTAAATTCTCCACCAGTTAGACACACTGTCCATTAGACGCCCCACCCCTTATACATCTTGCTCGATTTTCCTTTGAATTGATTTGGAAGGGAGTTAATTATCTTTTCTTATTTTTTAATGTTTTCTCCTTCCCTCATTTGGGTCCAGTGCTTTTTGTGCCAACTTGAATTATCTCTTGCCAGGTTTTCCTGCCACTAGCATCTTGCTCCCATGTGCCAGTTGAGTTGTCACAGATTTTTCATTTTGAGATTGGCTTTTAGACGATCAATTGTTTGATTGTTTGTTGACCGCCAGAGGCGCTGTGTGGTCATGAAGTCTCTCCTAGTGCACGCAATTATTGTTCACACAGATTTCCCAGGGGCAGTCGGGCAGGTGCAGTGCATGGGACGCCACACTTAGTGGCACAAATCAAGGTGGAAACGGCACCAACGCTCGCCCATGGAAAATGGCTCCTCATACAAGCTACTGTTGCCCTGTGAAACTGGACTAAGGGTTGCCAACCCTCCAGAAATGGCCTGGAATTAAGAATTATTCTCCTGCCATGAACAACCCAGGGGATAAATCATAAAGGCATTACAGAAACTGTGTGCTGACTTTATATTCTTTGAATATTTTTTGTTTATTAGTTGCAACAATATTGGAGATGCGGTGTGGGGTTGGGGGCGGGGGGGTGGGCAAAAAAGGCTTTTTGAATGGGGCCAGTGTCCAATCAGACTTGGGATCGAAAACACAGCATCTCTGATGGTCAGTAAACAATCAAACAAATGATTAGCTAAAAAAGGCCAATTTTGAAATGAAAAAAACTGACGTCTCAACTGGCACACGGGAGAATTAGGTGGCAAAAGGTGATTTGCACTGCACAGCAAGGGCTGTTTACAGATTGTCAAAGAGAAAGTTGAGGAATAGTCAGCCTCTGGATCAGTCTGACATCCCATGTGTGTGAGAAAACACTTCTCAGAAAAATCTGATACGACAACCGAAAAGCTGTATTAATTTGGAGAAGAGTTGTAGCCAGTCACCGTTGGCAACAATCATCATTGATGCCTCTGCATTATCGATGGCCATTGATTCCTTTGGGATTTTCTTGTATAGGAGAAGCAGTGGTAATGCCAGAGTGCAGCAAGCTCACAAGCAATGTGGCATATCTGAGTAAAGCATAGCAGACAGCGCAGGCTAAAAAACTGCTGTTTGTGATATTGGGGCACGAAACATTTAACACGCCTGCAAGCGAAATTCCTTCAATCATTATTTTAACTGAGACATTGATCAGTTTACTTCAACCAGGAAATCAGCTACTGCGACCATGGGCAGAGGAATATTAGCCTTTGTGCATTTAAATCACAAGCGCTCATTTCAAGACTGGAACAACAATGCAATCTCCCTCTGCAGTATGCACTTTGATATCAATAGACCTTGCACAAACCTCTACCCTTTAAAGAGCGAGGCAGGTGAAGCCTGGGTTACTGGCGATCCGATGTTAAGATTGGCAGTTTCTGGAAACTTCACCAAACGGTATTAAGTCTGGTAAAAGAATTAAATAATCGCCACCTGCTGGGATCTAACCACATTACAATTTTTAAAAAACTAGTAATAGTAAAAAGTAATAACTTGCATTTATAGAGTGCCCTTCACTGCCTGTGGAAGTCCAGCCACGATCTAATGAGGTTCGTCTGAAGTGAAGTCACTGTTGGAATGTAGAAAATGCAGCAGTTAAGCTATGCACAGCAGGATCCCACAAACAGCAATATGATAATGAGCAGAACTGAACTGGACTAGTCATATAAATACTGTGGCTACAAGAGCAGGTCCGAGGCTAGGAATCCTGCGACGAGTAACTCACCTCCTGACTCCCCAATGCCTGTACACCAACTACAAGGCACAAGTCAGGAGTGTGATGGAATACTTCCCACTTGCCTGCCTGAGTGCAGTTCCCACAACACTCAAGAAACTTGACACCATTCAGGACAAAGCAGCCCGCTTGATTGGCACCACATCCACAAACATTCGCTCCCACCATCACCAACGCACAGTAGCAGCAGTGTGTGCCATCTACAAGATGCACTGCAGGAATTCACCAAGGCTCCTTAGACAGCACCTTCCAAACCCACGACCACTACCATCTAGAAGGACAAGGGCAGCAGAGACATGGGAACACCACCACCTGAAAGTTCCCCTCCAAGTCACTCAACATCCTGACTTGGAAATATATCACCATTCCTCTACTGTCAGTGGGACAAAATACTGGGACTCCCTTCCTAACAGCACTGTGGGTGTACCTACACCACATGGCCTGCAGCAGTTCAAGAAGGCAGCTCACCACCACCTTCTCAAGGGCAACTAGGGATGGGCAATAAATGCTGGCCTAGCCAGTAAAGTCCACATCCCCTGAATGAATAATAAAAAATCACCTGTTTCAGCAATTGAGATGGCTTGTATTGTCGCCCCTTTATAAATGTGTATGATGCCTTATTTTCCTTCAATAGTGCATGTAGCCTTCATGACAGTGGTTTGGGGGATGCACATTAACAAATAAGAACAGCAGACCAAACAGTAGCCGATGCTCATGTGTCTGGTTAACAGGAGAAGTTTTGCTGTGAGAAGATCAAGGTGAAGTAAAGTTGTCAACACTCCAGGATTGATCTGCATTCTCCAGCAATTAAAGATTAATCTTCAAGACCCTGCTGCAAGCAATACCCAAGAGTAAAATCACCGAGCTATTAAAAAAGTGTTTTTTAATTTCTTCTCTGAACATTTTTTTTAAATTAATGATAAACACATTAAAGGTGGAGTGAAAAACTGGCTGGAAGCGGAGGTTGGAGACGGAATGTCATAGCAAGATAGGAACAGTGTTGGGCTGTTCAGTTCCTCAAGCCTGTGCTGCCATTCAAAGAGATCATATCTGTATTCTAACATATCCACTTACCTTGGCTAGCAAAAATACGTCGATCTCAGGTTTAAAATTCTTAATTGATCTAGTCTCTACTGCTCTTTGTGGGACAGAGATCCACTTTTACACTACCCCCCTTTTATGTAGAATACAAGCCTAGTTTATGTAATATCTCCTTGTGATCTAACCCTTGCAGCTCCGTTGATGTGATGAAACCTCCAGGAATGTGTCCAAACAGAGTTGGCAATCCTAAAGTGAGCAGGTGTAGCTTCAATCACTGATTGACAGGTAGGGACTTGTTCCCTATGGGAGGGCAAAGGTGAAAATTCATTAGAGATTAGAAAATGTTAACAGATTAGACCCAATTATAAAACAAAAAATGCATCAAGTGCCATATGGTGGAATGCTAAAGTTGGGAACTATATAAGTAGGACAGTGATAAACAAGATAATAGTGGTGTAATTTAACAGTGATGCAAAAGGCACCAAAAGCACACATCAGAGTTAAAAAGGAATGAGACTTGCACTTAAGTATGTATGAGTCATGTCAAATTAAATTTCTTTTTGATTTAAACCTAGCTCAGAAAATCATTTTTATATAATGCGTATTGAAAATCATGACTTTGTTAAATGTGCAGCCTCGTGCCCCTGAAGTTGGCTTTGCCATCTGGAATAGGATCTAGGGTGCACTGCTAGAACTCCCCAATTGTATGAATGAAACGTTCATGACACCTCACCTCGCGCTCAGCTGTAATAATACGCTACTGTCATCAGCGCTTATGCCCAAACCTTGACTCTGATGAAGATGTTAAGGAAAAGTTCTATTTTGATCTTGATGAAGTCCTCACTGCCATTCCAAAAGAAGAAAAGATCATTCTTCTGGGGAACTTTGACGCCAGGGTTTTCTGTGACTCTGATGTCTGGAGCAGAACCATTGGGAAAAACGGGGTGGGAAAAGCCAAAACGAATGGTGTCCTCCTGCTGACAAAGTGTGCTCAGCATGGCCTCATTATAACAAATACTCTCTTGCCCCAGAAAGACAAATACAAGACCACATGGAGACATGCTGTTCAAAGCATTGGCACCTCCCAGGTTATATAATTCTTCAGGTCAAAGGTCTATGTGATGTCTGTATCACTTGCTCCATGTGGGAGACTGATGCCTGCTGGACAGATGATAGACTTGTTTGATCAGTGATGAACATTCACCTCAGCATCAAGACTTCACAAGGCCCAAAATCCAAGAGGAAGAAGATCAATGCCTCAGCCCTAAAGAAGCCCAACCGAAGAGAGGAATTCCAAGTGCAGCTCATGACCAACCTGGAAAATCTTCACAATTTCAGAACAGTGGGATCAAATAAAGTCACTTCTGTGCCCAGACCATTGGTTTCAAGCATCGTCGTCACAAGGACTGGTTTGGTGAAAATGAAGCTGAAATATGTGACCTCCAAGAACAAAAACAAGCAGCCTTCATTGCCTGGCAAGACAACTCAAAGCTGCAAGAAGGCAGCAATCCAACAGATCAAGACTGACACCCAAAGACAAATCTGGAAGATCAAGGACATGTGGTGAGAAGAGAATGCCTGAGAGATCCAATAACATGCTTATCATCATTATATCTGAAATTGTTTGAAGCCACCAGGGCCGCCTATAGGACAAAATCCCCTAAGGATGTCAAAACTTGAAAGAACATTTTCAACAATTCCTCAGTCATGGATCCACAATGGCAGCTGGTACTCTCCAGGCTATCCCTCAGTACACTGTAGTAGAATCCATGGGTGAACTACCATCGATGGGAGAACTGCAACAAGGAATCAAACAGATGATAAACGATAAAGACTGTGGCCCCGATGGTATTCCAGCTGAAGTCTTCAAAGCTGGTGAACTTTTTGCCAGGCAAATCCAAGAGAAATGTCAAGAGCAACAACAGGAACTCTTCATTACATTCAGTGACCTGACCAAAGCATTTAACTCAGTAAACTACAAGGCTCTGTGGATTGTGTTCCAAAGATTTGGATGTCCAAGAAAGTTCATCACAATCCTGCAATTGCTTCATGATGATATGGCTGCAACTGCCTTGGGTGGAAGAGTTGAAATGAATGGCTTCAAAACCTGGACTGGCTTCAAGCAAGGCTATGTGATAGCCCCCATACTATTTACAATCCATCTGACAGTGGCTGTTCACCTCATCAAAGATCAACTGCCCTCTAGTGTCATCTAGTTGGTGGTCATTCCAAGTTGGCACAGAGGTAACTGAAGTGAAAAGGTTTTCCAACTAGATGGTATTTAATACTGATACATTTATTCCAGATCTCCCACTCAAGGCAGTTGCAGCCATATCATCATGAAGCAATTGCAGGATTGTGATGAACTTTCTTTGACATTCAAATCTTCGGAGCACAATCCACAGAGCCTTGTAGTTTACTGAGTTAAATGCTTTGGTCAGGTCACTGAATGCAATGAAGAGTTCCTGTTGTTGCTCTTGACATTTCTCTTGGATTTGCCTGGCAAAAAAGTGCACGAGCTTTGAAGACTTCAGCTGAAATAACATCGGGGCCACAGGCTTTATTGTTTATCATCTGTTTGATTCCTTGTTGCAGCTCTCCCATCGATGGTAGTTCACCCGTGGATTCTACCACAGCGTACTGAGGGATAGCCTGGAGAGTACCAGCTGCCACTGTGGATTCATGACTGAGGAATTGTTGAAAATGTTCTCTCGAGTGTTGTCATCCTTAAGAAGAGAAATACCATCCTTTGTGCAAAAGGGATTTTGTCTATTTGACCTTGGTCTATGGATGGCCCTGGTAGCTTCAAAAAATTTCACATGTAATGATGACCAGCATATTATTGGATCTCTCAGGCTTTCTCTTCCCACCACATGTCCTTTATCTTCATGATCTACAGTTTGGAGATGACTGCAGTGTCATTGTCCATTCTGTATTGGATTTGCAAGCCACTCTCGATCTCTTCAATTCTGTGTACAAGAAACTTGGCCTGTCCTTGAATATTGTCAAAGCAAAACTTATATACCAGCCGTACCTGGTCAGCCAAATATTCCACCTCCCTTGCATGTTGAGGAAGAGTCTCTGGAATAAGTTGAGCCTGCCCCATACCTTGGCACCTACCTCTCACAAAAGGCCACCATTGATGAGGCGATCCAACACCAGATTAGCTGGGCCAGCTCAGTCTTCTACAAACTGCAGCAACGAGTGTTTGACAGCAAAGGTCTCTGCAAGTCAACAAAACTCCTACTGTACAGAGCAGTTGTCGTCACCACACTCCTGTACTGCAGTGAGACCTGGACTGTGTATCCGTGACACAACAGAGTGCTAGAGAAATTCCATCAGCAATGCCTCTGCTGCAACCTCCGGATTCAATGGGAGGACCATCGAACAAACGCTTGTGTCCTTCTTGAAGCCAGCTCCACAAGCATTCAGGCAAATCTCCTGCAAAATCTACAGCGATGGATTGGAGCCTATGTCTGGATGGCTAAAAAGCAGCTCCTTCACTAGGTCCTGTTTTCCCAATTCTCAAATGGCCAACGTTCCAGGGAGGGCAACGAAAACACTTCAAAGACACCCTGAATCTCTGCTTGAAGTGTGGCAGTATTGACCTTAATGACCGGCAGGAGCTTGCTACCAATTGTCCAAAATGACAAGAGCCTGTCCATCAAGCTGCATCATGCTTTGAGCCACAACGTCTTAATGATGAAGCAGAGCAGCGGCAGAGAAGGAAAGAAAAGGAAGCAAATCTTGCACTCCGGGTCCCACTACCTTATGGGACATTCTGCTCCATGTGCCCAAAATTAGCAGCTCGAGAATCGGCCTATTCAGTCACATGAAGGCCAATGGCAGAAACTCGCAACCCTGAGCAGATGTCATCCTCAAATCGAGGGTCAGCCGACGACGACAGAGTTAGACTCTAAGGGCAGCTTTAATAGGCAAATGTACATATGAGAAATGTCCTGTGTGTCCTTTTTGCATCGATTCCTACCAAGAAAAGGGGGTTGCTCCTGTTAATGAGATTCCAGGGCACAACCTATTAATGGGACACTGCCTCTGCCTTCCAGCCACGAGCTGATTTTTCCAGTAAGATATAGGTCTTGAAATGATATGCAATGAATTCGAATGTATGAAGTATTAAAAATTGTTAAAAAGAGAGAAATTGCATTTATAATCCACATTTCACAACAACAGGATATCCCAAAATACTTTACAGTCAATTAAACATTTTTGAATTAGTTATTGTTGTAATGTAAGAAATGCAGCAGCCAATTTACACACAGCAAGCTCCCTCAAACAGCAATGGAATACTGACCAAATAACCTATTTTCAGTTGCTGGCTGTGGAATAAATATTAGTCAGGACACAAAGGTGAACTCCTCTGCAGTTTGAAGGAGTGTAATTGGACCTTTATGCTCACCTGATAGATCAGGAGGGGCCTCACTTTAAAATCGCACCTAAAGATAGCATCTCTGACAGTGCAGCACTCCTCAGTGCTGCATGGGGAGTGTCAGCTTAGATTTTGTGTTCAAATTGTTGAAGTCAGGCTTGAACCCATACAACCATCTGATTCAGAGGCAAGAGAGTGCTATCAGCTGGGCCATGAATGAAAGCACCAAAATATCAGCTGAATAAATTTCATAGGATAAGCACGCTAATTTTTTTTTTATTGATTCATGGGATGTGGGCTTCGCTGGCTGGGCCAGCATTTATTGCCCAGCCATAGTTGCCCTCGAGAAGATGGTGGTAAGCTGCCTTCTTGAACCGCTGCAGCCCATGTGGTGTAGGTACATCCACAGTGCTGTTAGGAAGGGAGTTCCAGGATTTTGACCCAGCGAAGGAACGGCGATATATTTCCAAGTCAGGATGGTGACTTGGAGGGGAACGTCCAGGTGGTGGTGTTCCTATCTATCTGCTTCCCTTGTCCTTCTAGATGGTAGTGGCCATTGGTTTGGAAAGTGCTGTATAAGGAGCCTTGGTGAATTCCTGTAGTGCATCTTGTAAATGGTACACACTGCTGCTGCTGCGCTTCAGGGTGGAGGGAGTGAATGTTTGTGGATGTGGTGCTAATCAAACAGGCTGCTTTGTCCTGGATTCACAGAGCATTTTTCACACATACATCTGCCTATTAAAGATGCCCTAACTCACACAGTATAATTTTAAGGCACATGATGTGTGGAAAGAGTAGGTTTATTAGATTCAATGCTCTCTTAAGATGGCAAAAAAGTTTGGAGAGTGGTAAAATCACAGATTTCTCAGATACCCTCCAGCAACCTGGGTTATGTGGATTTAGGAATGTTCCTGTCCCTTTGGGCCACTGTCAAGGGTTCTAAAGTTGAGAAGATTGTGACATGGTCAGTTAAAAAGCTGAAATATAGTAACAGGGGTTATCCCATTTGACCCCAGAACTCGTTACAAATCAACCAGTTAGTGGTCTAAGAGAGTGGGAGCTCACCTCGAGAGAAAGACTTGCATTTATATGACACCTTTCACAAATTTGGTTTGTCCCAAATTGCTTTACGAGCTAATGAAGTACCTTGGAAGGGTAGTCACTGCTAGAATATCGAAAATGTAAAGTTAAATATACCTTTCACACAAAATCTCACAAACAGCAACACGATAATGACTAGATAATTTTGTGATGATAAGTTAGATATGTCTGCGAGGGCTCTGAAAGATGAAGGCTAAAAGCTAGAATTAGTCCATTAGTTCACATGGCTGCTGCTCAAGTAGCAAAGAGAGTACGTACTGACTGGAGGGGCTAAAACTGGACATGGGAGGCAGCGAAAGAATTGTATGAACAGCAGAAGGGGAGCCACGGATTTGAGGCAGAGAAGCATGAGAAACAGCGACAATGTGTAAAGGTTCTACAGAAACATGATACGGAGGAAAAGGATAGACAGTATCAATACACTTTTGAACTAGCAGAGCAAGTATATCAGCAGCGAGTTCAGTAATTGAAAGCACTGTTCATTTACCCCTTGAATGTGCAGGCAACAATTTCACTAAATCTAGTCTGATATCAAATTTTAAAGAATGGAACAACACAGATGGATTTGTAAAGGCGTTTGAATTAATCGCAAACTCACAGAAGTGAAACGAAGAAGATGGATCTGAATGATTTGTAGAATCACTTAATAGTAAAGCATCTAACTGCATTCTCTCAGCTGGATACAATGAACAGTGAGGGTTAGGGAATTGTAAAATATGCTGAAAACTTAATGGGGTGAAATTCGACCTGTGTGGCTGCAGAAAATGGGCAGTTGGCAATCAGCAGCCTGTGCTACACTCCACTCTGTATTTGTTCGCAATGGAAAGGAGCATCGGGTGGAGCATGAAATGGTTCCTCAGCTGTTGATTTGTAATCACCCATTTGTCCTGTCACCCATGACTTTTTGGACTTTAATGTCTGAAACATAAAGCCAGAACTTAAAGACACTGTAGAAATCTCTGTATAGTGCATGTAGAGAATTAACCATGAAGCGAGAGGGCATTTGGAAGTACCAATTAGATAGGGAGAATGCAGTAGTTTGTAAGGGTTTGTATCAAGCGATGGAAAGGGTTTGATTTCTTGAAGCAGCTCCAGATAACCTATGGATAATCTTGCTTGACCAGGATTGTGAGGCTCTAAAGCAGGAAGGCATACAAGTTGACCACTTTCTGACCTCCTTCTCAGTGAGGCTCCTGTCAACAAATGGGCAGTCAGACAGATTCCTCTCCCCAGTTGGCCAGATGGATGTGACGCACAGGCCTGAATTTCAGGGCAGCACCACTGTGGACCCCAAGAAGCGGCAGCAGTAATTTCAGGTGCTTCAATTGTAAGTAAGTAGGGCACGCTGCGGCCGTTTCATAGAATGGAATGTTTGCAGTACAGAAGGAAGCCATTCAGCCCCTCATGTTGTGCTGGCCCTCTGAAGGAGCAATTCATTTAGTGCCACTCCCCTGCCTTTTCCCCATAGCTCTGAAATTCTTCCATTTCAGATAATGCTCCAATTCCCCTTTTAAAACCTCATTTGGCCCTACCTGCACCATGCTCTCAGGCAGTGCATTCCAGACCTTAGCCGCCCGCTGTGTAAAAACACTTTTCCTCATATCACCATTGTTTATTTTGCCAATTACCTTAAATCTGTGCCCTCTAGTTTTTGATCCTTCCACCAATGGGAACAGTTTCTCCCTATCTACTCTGTCCGGTCCCCTCTTATCAAATCTCCTCTCAACCTTCACTTCTCCAAGAAGGACAGACCTAACTTCTCCAATCTTTCTACATAACTGAAGTTCCTCATTTCTAATATAATTCTCATGAACCCTTTTTTCACCCTTTCTAATGCTTTCATATCCTTCCTAAAATGTGATGCTGAGAACTGGTCGCAATACTCCAGTTGAAACTGAACCAGTGTTTTATACAGGTTTAACATAACTTCCTTGCTTTTGTAAAATATGCCCCTATTGATAAAGCCCAGGTTGCTGTATGCTGTATTAATCACTCTCTCAACCTGCCCTGCCACATTCAATGATTTATGCACAAACACATCTAGGTCCCGGCACACCTTTAGAATTGTATCCTATATTTTTTATTGTACTTGCGTTCTTCTTATCAAAATGAATCACTTCACACTTCTCTGCATTAATTTCATCTGCCACTTGTCAGCCCATCCCACCAACCTGTTTATGTCCTTCCAAAGTTCTACGCTATCCTTCTCATGGTTCATAATACTTCCAAGTAGCATATCATCTGCAAATTTTGTAATTGTGCCATGTATACCAAGGTCTAGGTCATTAATATACATCAGGAAGACCAAGGATCCTAACACTGATCCCTGAAGAAGTCCGAAAAACAAACACTTAACCATTGGCTGGCCCAGAATAGTGGGACAAGTGCCATTCGGGAAGACTGAACACAGATATGAGGCATAGGACCAGTGGCTATGCCAAGAATATGTGGAATTTGAAAATGAACTTATCTTAAATCTAAATGTAGTTTATAGGCTTCATAACAGTAGTTGCAGTGTCAGGCAGAGTATTAATCAAGTTTGAAGGTTGGTGTAGATTGAGTTTAGTTTTGTTTTGGATTGAACTTCAATTTGGTGTTGATTCAATTTACAATTGGATTGAATTTTGATTTGATGTGGCTTCGATTTGGATTTTGCATGGAGTATGTATTTGGTATAGTTTGAGTTTGGATGTGGGTGTGCATTGGATTTCAATTCAATTCTAGATCAGGTTTGAATTAAGTTTTAATTTGGTTGGGATGGAGTTCAGACCTGTCGTATAAGGGTCTGGCACATATAGGGTTAATGCGGGACTGAGTACAGTACTGCCCACACAGTGATGTAAGAAACACATGACCTGCACCTAGGGGTCAGTGTGGTGTTGGACAGAGCCACGGGTAAATCTAAGCATAGAGACAGCTCCTAGCTTGTACTCTTTACTGTAAATTGACTTTACTATTTGTAAATGAGTCAATATAGACTTACAGCTGACCTGCTAAAGATTACAAAGACTTCATCAAACCTACTGAGATGTAATCAACACCCCACAGCAGGACCTAATTTACTTCTCATTCAGATTTAGAAAGGGCTAGGTTTTGAATTCCTTTTTAATGAATTTCGATGAATATGAATTTGATTGTGGATTTAAGTTGGTTTTGGTTCAATATGAGCTTTCATTTGGTGTGGTCTGAGGTTCTATTTTAGGGATTGAATCTGGATTTTCATTTGTTTGAATTTATATCTGATCTGAATTGCATTTGGGTTTGGTGTAGATTGATTGCAATGTATTTGGGTTTTTGTAGATTTAGTTTTGATTAAATTACAATTGACAAGTTTATAGAAACACAGGGCTGGGTAATCTGGTTGGTGTGGGAATCCCGACCTCAGATCCACATAGGGGTTCTGAGCCCACCAATGTCTTTGCATGCCTGCCAGCATGACGTTTCAGGAGGCGGCCTCTTAATTGGCTGGCGCCATGCTTACCGTCCTATTAAGGATAGTGGGCAGGCTCCCAATCACAGAATCACACAGTGCAGAAGAGGCCCTTTGGCCCATTGAGTCTGCACCAACACGTGAGAAACACCTGACTTACCTACCTAATCCCATTTACCAGCACTTGGCCCATAGCCTTGAATGTTATGATGTGCCAAGTGCTCACCCAGGTACTTTTTAAAGGATGTGAGGCAACCCGCCTCCACCACCCTCCCAGGCAGTGCATTCCAGACCATCACCGCCCTCACATCCCCCCTAAACCTCCTGCCCCTCACCTTGAACTTATGTCCCTTTGTGACTGACCCTTCAACTAAGGGGAACAGCTGCTCCCTATCTACCCTGTCCATGACCCTCATAATCTTGTACACCTTGATCAGTCTTCTCTGCTCCAACGAAAACAACCCAAGTCTATCCAACCTCTCTTCGTAACTTAAGTGTTTCATCCCAGGCAACATCCTGGTGAATCTCCTCTGCACCCCCTCCAGTGCAATCACATCCTTCCTATAATGTGGCAACCAGAACTGCACAAAGTACTCCAGCTGTGGCCTCACCAAGGTTCTAAACAACTCCAGCATGACCTCCCTACTTTTGTAATCTATGCCTCGATTGATAAAGGCAAGTGTCCCATATGCCTTTTTCACCACCCCACTAACATGCCCCTCCGCCTTCAGAGATCTATGGACACACATGCCAAGGCCCCTTTGTTCCTCAGAACTTCCTAGTGTCATGCCATTCATTGAATACTTCCTTGTCAAATTACTCCTTCCAAAGTGTATCACCTCACGCTTTTCAGGGTTAAATTCCATCTGCCATTTATCTGCCCATTTGACCATCCTGTCTGTATCTTCCTGTAGCCCAAGACACTCAACCTCACTGTTAACCACCTGGCCAATCTTTGTGTCATCTGCAAATTTACTAATCCTACCCCCCCACATAGTCATCTATGTCGTTTATATAAATGACAAATAATAGGGGACCCAGCACAGATCCCTGTGGTACGCCACTGGACACTGGCTTCCAGTCACTAAAGCATCCTTCTGTCATCACCCTCTGCCTCCTACAACTAAGCCAATTTTGAATCCACCTTATCAAATTACCCTGTATCCCATGTGCATTTGCCTTCTTTATAAGTCTTCCATGTGGGACCTTGTCAAAGGCTTTGCTGAAATCCATATAAACTACATCAACTGCACTACCGTCATCTACATACCTGGTCACTTCCTCAAAAAATTCAGTCAAATTTGTTAGGCATGACCTCCCTCTGACAAAGCCATGCTGACTACCCCTGATCAAACCTTGCCTCTCCAAGTGGAGATAGATTCTCTCCTTCAGAATTTTCTCCAATAGTTTCCCTACCACTGATGTGAGACTCACTGGCCTGTAGTTCCCTGGCTTATCTCTACAACCCTTCTTAAATAGCGGAACCACATTAGCTGTTCTCCAATCCTCTGGCACCTCCCCCGTGGCCAGAGAGGAATTAAAAATTTTGGTCAGAGCCCCTGCGATCTCCTCCCTTGCCTCCCTCAGCAGTCTGGGACACAAATCATCCGGACCTGGAGATTTGTCCACTTTTAAGCCTGCCAACCTCCAATACCTTGTCACTCCCTACATCAATTTTCTCAAGAACCTCGCAGTCTCTCTCCCTTAGTTCGATACCTTCATCCTCATTCTTTTGGGTGAAGATGGAAGTGAAGTATTCATTCAACACTCTAGCGATGTCCTCTGGCTCCACCCATAGATTGCCCCCTTGGCCCCTTATGGGCCCTACTCTTTCCCTGGTTATCCTCTTCCCATTGATATACTTATAGAATATCTTGGAATTTTCCCTACTTTTACCAGCCAGAGCTTTCTCATATCCCCTCTTTACTCTCCTAATTGCTTTCTTAAGCTCCACCCTGCACTGTCTGTGCTCCACTAATGCCTCCGCTGATTTGCTTCCCTTGTACCTGCTAAAAACCTCTGTTTTCCTTCTCATCGTACCCTGAATATCTCTGGTCCTCCATGGTTCTCTGGGCTTGTTGCTCCTTCCTATCACCCTAGAGGGAACATGTTGAGCCTGTACCCTCCCCATTTCCTTTTTGAACGCCCCCCACTGCTCCTCTGTCGATTTCCCCACTGTTCCCAGTCTACCTTGGCCAGATCCTGCCTTATTTTACTAAAATCCGCTCTCTCCTAATCCAAAACATTTTTTTGCAACGCTCCAGGCCCATTCAGCAAGCCCACAGCAATGTCAGTTTGACAGCCTCGCTGGGATAGATGGGCACTGCCAAGGCAGGCAGGTGAGCAGGAGGGCACCTCAACATGGAATAATTAAAGAGGCCCGAAGCTGGTGGGGCCATTGAATTGGATGGCTCTGTCATTGGGGGATGAAGCCTCCAGCTCCAATTGTCCTTCTGCTGGGAGGCCGCACCAGTTGAACTAGTGGCCTCCACACACAGCTGGTGGCTGCTCCAACCTTGGTAAAATACCAGTGCCACCATAAAATGCCTAAATTGTACTAACCGGTTGCCTGGAGGCTAGCAGCTGACCCAGCTCCCAGTCTGCCCATAGAAAAGTCCCCAGAGGTGTGAACGTGTTTGGGAGCCGTCAAACTTTGTTTCCACTAGGCCAGGAAAATTCAGCCTATAGAACCATGCATAGAAGATGATTCAGCCCATTGTGTCCAGTTTGAATCTTTGGTAGAGATAACCAATTAGTCCCATACCCCTCTTTTCCCATAACCTGGTATATTATTTCCCTTCAAGCATTTACACAATTTACTTGCTAAACTTACTTGAAACTTACTCTTGAATCTGTTTCCACCAACATTTCAGGGACTGCATTCCAGAGCACAACATCTCACTGTGGAAATCTTCTTCATATTTTGTATTAGAATATATCACTTTACGCTTCTCTACGTTAAATTTCATCTGCCATGTGTCTGTCCATTTCACCAGTCTCTTATGTCCTCTCAAAGTCTGTTATTATCCTCCTCATTGTCTGTTACAGTTGTTTTATTTTCATGGCTAGACAGGAGTTGCAAAGGAGTTAAGAGTGGGTCAGTGCTTTGATTTTGCCCCAATACTGAGCAATAAACAATTGGCACAATTTGCATAATGAGTCAGTGAATGGAAATTGAAAGTAGGTAACTCATTTTTTCGTTGTCAGAGCTCCAACAATGCATTACTGGATTATTCCAACCCATCCACCCACCAGTCAAAAAAAGCTTGCTTTTTTTATATTTGGTTAAAGGCAAGAATATCAATCACTTAAGGGAGGGAGTTTAAAGATTCAGACTCTACAAAATGAGTTCCATGATTTAGGAAGTCAGTTTATTTGCAGGAACTGTAAGATAGTGTTTTCCAACGCAAAGAGTTGTCCTTGGCCTAGTGTTGCAGACTGGCACATTCCAAGGTCCAGTTCTATGTGCTGAGGGATGCACTAAAGCTTGGGGCAGCCACCGAAGAGGTGCAATGGGGAAAGGTCACTGTCTAAGGCCTTTCAGCGATAGTACATCGGGAGGTGAAACTGTGCAGAACCCTTTGGGCTGTGTGCCTGACATGGAGCATATTTTGTGAATATCAAGAACATTGAAATTGTATTGAGGCACCTCAGAGTGGAACATGCTGTGTGGAGAAGAGTTGAATTTTATTGCACTTTCTGTAACATACAACTTGAAAATATTTTGTCATGTACTTTTTACAAATTTTATGAATCAAGTATATTTTTGGAGAAAAAAATAAGATTGCTGCCAATACTGCAAACAGCCATTACAGGAACTATCAGATTGGCAGTGTGTAAATGCGTGGCTAGAGGCATGAGGTCAATTTTCCTCCCCATTTTACACATGAGCATAAGCTTGGCAGAGAACTCCTGAAGTGCAGTCCACCTGATGGAACCTGACACCAACCTCCAGTCCCTGTATATGTGAGTTTAGGCTATTGTCCTTGTCCTGATATTATTGAAGCTCAGGAATATTTCTTGAAGAGGCTTTCACCACTTAAATAGGAAGATAAGTCTATCACTGCTGCAGGCCTCAGAGGATTCGACCAGTAGCAATGGCCATTCTTCAAAACAGCACTCAGGATACATCAGTGAATTGTTGTTCTATTACAGCTTTTAACATGGCTGAGCAAGACATGGTCATTGATGGCTAGGCCAATAGGGAGCAAGGGAAACTTAAGTTTACACCTGCTAACTTGCGGGGGTGAAGGTGAAGTCTATACATGTGCGAATGACAGGTAGTACAGGTGCCAGAAACAGGTGTAAGGGAGTAATCTAGGAAAGAGGGTGTGTAACCTGGGCTTCCTTGGAGAATGGGGAGATTGGATCAGGATTGAAATTTACTTTTTTAAAAGAAACATTTAGATTACAAAAACAATATAAAAAAGAAAGACAACAAATATACATAGAATATGGGAATGCTATAAAAATGATTAGAAGAACTAGAAGTGCAATATGCCAAAAAGCATAAAGAAGAATTTTTAAAAAGCTTTCTACAAGTACATTAGTATGAAGTGTGTTGTCAAGCTAGGGGTGGTGTTATAACCATAATTTTGATTTAATTAATTATTTAATTAATTATTAATTAATAATTATTAATTAATAATTATAACCACATTTTGATTTAAGCAGTCAGGAGAAAACTTAAAATATGCCCATTCCAATGAGATGTTATAAGAAATCTAAAATGCAAATTCCAAATATATTCAAACTTTAGGATTGTCAGTCAAATACACTCTGAACCAATGTCTTTCTGCCTAGTTGCTGGACATCCAGGATTTGCTGCAACATTTTTCTAGACATAAAAGGGAAAATTTGGTTTGAATCAGGCCAATTGGAAACTTATTTTAAAGAAGGTGGTTGTCAAATTTCAAAGATACTGTTTGAATCCAAAAGCAGGCCACTTAGCCCAACTGGGTCATGCTGGTGAAACCTCCTCTTCTCCCTCTTGATATAACCCTCTCGTCATATCCTTCTATTCTGTTCCCCTCATGTGTTTATCCACTTTCCCCTTCAATGCATTTGGGCTATTTGCCTCAGCTGCTCCATTTGGTAACTAGTTGCACATTCTCTTTTGCACAAAGAAGATTCTCCTGAATTACCTTTTAGGTTTTTTGGTAATTGCTTGTTTTAATTATTTTATTATTTTGTCTGTGCAAGGAGCCAGATAAAATACTTTCTGCTGTGACTGTACAAGTGCATTTTATCACTGTTAGATTATTTCCTTGCCCATTGCTTGCATAATAAATATATTTGATATTTTAACATTTCGATGAGATTTGCAATATATTTTTCCCTACAGACTGAGGTTAAATATTATGGAGGTATAAGAGTGTTGAGTAGCTTGTTATTACTTAGGGTTTTCTGTTAGCTAACCTGTGAGCTACCAAAACCTGAGTCTCAGTCACTCAAAAGTGAAGATTTACCCAGAACAGCAATCTAAGAAATGAAAACAAAAATAACCTAGGATAATTAGGTTTCAAAGAAAGAGAAAGAACATTTGTTTCTACAGCATCTTTCACAATCTCACTGTGCCTCAAAACACAACCAGTGAGGTGCTTTTGAAGTGCGGTTGCTGTTGTAATGTAGGAATTGCAGCAACCAATTTGTGCACAGCAAGCTCCCACAAACAGCAACATGATAACGACCAGGTAATTTGTTTCACTGATGTTGGTTGAGGACACACTGCTCTTTTTCAAATAGTGCCATGGAATCTTCTACATCCACCTGTGAGGGAGGTGGGGCCTTGGATTAGCATCTCATCCAAAAAAATCTGGGTGTCAGCCTGGAACGTGTGCCAACAACATAGAAATGGATAAAAGCAGAATACTGTGGATGCTGAAAATCTGAAACAAAAACCAAAATAGCTGGAAAAACTCAGCAGGTCTGACAGCATCTGCAGAGAGGAATACAGTTAACGTTTCGAGTTCGTATGACTCTTCATCAGAACTGACTCTTCATCTTCTGATGAAGAGTCATACGGACTCGAAATGTTAACTGTATTCCTCTCCGCAGATGCTGTCAGACCTGCTGAGTTTTTCCAGCTATTTTTGTGCTGGCCATAGAAATGGAGCTAGAACCCATGACTTTCTGCCTCAGTGGTAAGAGTGCTATCTCCTGAGCCACAGCTGATGCCTTGAAGGACCTAAAAACTAAGCTTCTAAGAGATGAAGGAGGAAAACCTTTATTGGCAAGCGAGGAGTGGTAAGAGATATTAAAAATCCTGGAACTCCCTAACACTCACTGCAGCAGTTCTAGAAGAAGGCCCACCACCACCAAGGGCAACTAGGGATGGAAAATAAATGCTGGCCCAGCTAGTTGTGCCCATATCCCCAGAATTATCTTTCAAAAAGTCAATAGCATTACCTCTGACAGTGAAATCCACAATGTTGTACTATGTTCCACAACATATTGGAAAAGTTTGGGAAGAGAAAGAGAAAAAGAGTCAGAAGAGGGCTGAATTTTCCAGCTGGCATTGGGACCTCAATGTCAGGCCCATAAGGGGGTCCTGAGCCCACCCATGTCTTCGCGCACCTGCCGGCACAGCCTTTTAGGACGTGGTCTCTGAGCTGGCTGACTCCACACTCAGCATCCTATTAAGGACGGTGAGTGGGCTCTCGATGCTTCAGGCGCAATTAGAGGGCCCACAGCAAGGTCAGATTGACACCTTCTCTGGGATTAATGGGTGCTGCCGAGGCAGGCAGGCAAGCACGGGGTGCCTCAACCCCTCAGCAGGAATAATAATGAACAGGGCTGCTGCCTTTCATCCCCATGGCCATGTCATTGGGGTATGGAACCTCTGGCTCTGATGGCCACCTGGTCTGCCACCAAAGGCCGCCTCCAATGAGCTGGCAGTTTGTGCATATGGCAGGTGGCTTCTCTGGCAATGGGAAAATACCATTGCAAACTGGAACCTAAGTGGGACCTTGATTGCTCTAATTGGGTGCCCTCCAGGCAGCTAACCCTGGTCCCAGTCGACCCCTGAGTAACGCCCCTAGAGGTGGGAATGCAACAGGGAGCCATCCTGAAGTCACCGAAGAGGCTTTAGAAGGTGGTCAAAGAGCTAGCAAGACAGAGGGAGCTTAGAGAGAGTTTTAAGGTGTAAGGTTCCTAAATCTTTACACTCTACTGATGAACATGGAGTGAAGGAAGTGGAATGCAAAGAGACCAGAGTTGGAAGAGCAGATGGCATGTGTCTGCACCAGGAGATTGGGAGATTGTGCAGGTATGCTGCCAGGAGGCCATGGAAAGCATTGTAAACTAGGATGAGGATGTTGAATTCAGTGCACTGAAAGACAGGGTGCTAAAGGAGAATGACAATGTGAGGGATGTTAGCTGTACAATAGGATGCAGGGTAGCAGCATTTCTGCATGAGTTGGAATTGTTGAAGTGGAGGTTAGAATGGTTGTGAAGAGATCGCTGAGAATATCAATGGAGAGGTTGATACTGAAGGTGACAAAGATGGAATTAGAGATTCTCGGGACTGTGAAGGGGTAATATGGACAGAGTAGATAGTGTGAAAAGGTGGTAATAGATGGGCTTGCTGTTGAGAATGGGGTTTTAAGTTTATTTTGGCTAATATAAAACAAGACGCTAGTGGGTTCAGCCTAACCAATTAGCCAGGGAAGGGGATGAGTTATGTGGGTTAGGGTGTGGAGTTTTTGGCAGGAACTCAATAAGATGACTTGGGTCTTTGTGATGTTAAGTTGGCAAAATTTCTGGGTCACACAAGATTTGATACCAGCCAAGAGGCGAAAACAGATTGATTATAATCGTGGCTTCAAGGGAGGTGGAAAATAAGTGGAGTTGGTTGTCATTAGTATGCAGGTGGAATCTAACCCATTCTCACAGACAATGTTGCCAAAGGGAAGCAGATGGATGTGAAGTAGTAGGGGGTCATGGAATGAAGCTTAGGGCAGTTATAAGGTGGCTGTGCAGAGGGGGAATGAGAAGCTGTCACAGCAGATAGAATGGATGGATGGACTAGAACAGGTAAGAATGGGACCATGCTTCAGCCAGAAGGGCCGAGTGGATGATCCATCTCCTCCTTGTCCAGAGGTCCCCAGCATCACAGATGCCAGTCTTCAGCCAGTTCGATTCACTCTACATGATATCAAGAAATGGCTGAAGGTACTGGATACTAAAAAAGCTATGGGCCCTGACAATATTCAGGCAATAGTACTGAAGACATGTGCTCCAGAACTTGCTGCACCCCTAGCCAAGCTGTTCCAGTACAGCTACAACACTGGTATCTACCCGGCTATGTGAAAAGTTGCCCAGGTATGTCCTGTACACAAAAAGCAGGACAAATCCAACCCAGCCAATTACTGCCCCATCAGTCTACTCTTGATCATCAGTAAAGTAATGGAAGGGGTCATCAACAGTGCTATCAAGTGGCACTTGCTTAGCAATAACCTGCTCACTGATGCCCAGTTTGGGTTCCACCAGGGCCACTCAGCTCCTGACCTTATTACATCCTTGGTTCAAACATGGACAAAAGAGCTGAACTCCCGATGTGAGGTGAGAGTGACTGCCATTGACATCAAGGCTGAATGTGGCCGAGTGTGACATCAAGAAGCCCTAGCAAAACTGAAGTCAATAAAAATTAGGGGAAAAACTCCCCGCTGGTTGGAGTCATACCTAGCAAAAAGGAAGATGGCTGTGGTTGTTGGAGGTCAGTCATCTCAGCTCCAGGACATCACTGCAGGAGTTCCTCAGAGTAGTGTCCTCAGCCCAACCATCTTCAGCTGCTTCATCAATGACCTTCCTTCCATTATAAGGTCAGAAGTGAGCATGTTTGCTGATGATTGCACAATGTTCAGCACCATTCGCGACTCCTCAGATACTGAAGTAGTCCATGTCCAAATGCAGCAAGACGTGGACAATATCCAGGCTTGGGTTGACAAGTAGCAAGTAACATTCATGCCACACAGGTGCCAGGCAATGACTACCTCCAATAAGAGGCATCACCAACACTGAATCCCCCACTATCAATATTCTGACAGTTATCATTGACCAGAAACTGAACTGGACTAGCTATATAAATACTATGGCTACAAGAGCAGGTCAGAGGCTAGGAATTGTGTGGCAAGTAACTCACCTCCTGACTCCCCAAACTCTGTCCACCATCTACAAGGAACAGGTCAGGTGTGTGATGAAATATTGCCAACTTGCCAGGTTGAATGCAGCTCCCACAGCACTCAAGAAGCTTAACACCACCCAGGACAAAGCAGCCCGCTTGATTGGCACCACATCCACAAATATTCACTCCCTCCACCACCGACGCACAGTAGCAGCAGTTTGTACCATCTACAAGATGCACTGCAGGAATTCACCGAGGCTCCTTCGACAGCACATTCTAAACCCACGACCATGACCATCTAGAAGGTCAAAGGCAGCAGACACATGGGAAGACCACCACCTGGAAGTTCCCCTCCAAGTCACTCACCATCCTGACTTTCTGCTGAAGGGTCACGAGGACTCGAAACGTCAACTCTTTTCTTCTCCGCCGATGCTGCCAGACCTGCTGAGTTTTTCCAGGTAATTCTGTTTTTGTTTTGGAAATATATCGCCGTTTCTTCACTGTCGCTGGGTCAAAATCGTGGAATTCCCTCCCTAACAGCACTGTGGGTGTACCTATACCACATGGACTGCAGTGGTTCAAGAAGGCAGCTCACCACCACCTTCTCAAGGGCAACTAGGGATGGGCAATAAATGCTGGCCCAGCCAGCGAAGCCCACACCCCGTGAATGAATAAAAAATGCAGAACAGTGCCATGGAAGTGGATCATGGTGCAGGAGACCCTAGAGCCTAGTGCAGTTTGAGAAGGAGAGGGAGACTTCCCCCCAGATATAATCTTTTTCCTAAACCCTGTCCAGGAATGTGGAAGTTGTTGGGAGAGCCTCTCTAGGTAAAGGAGCATTTATTCCCAACCATCACAGTTCTCAGGAAAAGAAAGATTTGCATTTATACAGCATCTTTCATGACCTCAGCACATCCCAAAGCACTTTACTGCCAATGAAGTGCTTTTGAAATGTAGTCACTGTTGTAATGTAGGCAATTCTCGGTAAAGCATTCATATAATTAAATATAACTGATATTTACCCAAGTACAGGTGTGCTTTAGCTTGAGTCAGCACCATTAGGTTTTTTTTAATTTTCATCTTAAGCTGCTACAAATCAAATTTCCAAATTTGGCAGCGTTAAATCAGAGCAGTCATTGCTGAAAAATAGATTTATGGAGTTCAGCGATATCAGTTGTGTATACTTCTTACTAAATGCCAGTTGTGATTGCTCAGTATTTGATCTCAGATAATGACCATACATTCCTGCCTAACCCAGACATCACAGGGGGCTGCTAAGTTTTGGCTCTATCAAGGTCACCATTGTGATGAGCATCATCAGCCTCCCAGCCAGGCCATGAGATTGAATGCCTTGTGATAGTACAGCATGCCGCCATGTCTCGGCCAATCAGAGATGACTTGCCAACCAATCAGCACCCTTTTCTCCTGTAGTATAAATTGTTGTGATTGTTTGAAATTTGGCATTCTTGTGTTTGTCCTGATGAATTCAGGATGAAAAGCTTCAGCAACATGTCTCTCTTTTCAGCAATATTCAAAATCTAATGCTCCTCAACTTGCTTTCTCACTTCCACATCCTTTATCGTCGAATTACATAGAATTTGGATCTCGATGGCACCAGTCCATTCTGATTTGGGATGGGACAGGCGTTGGGGTGGGATCTGGGGACATCTACAAGCCCTTTACAGGGATAAAATGGCTTTCTACCTTTGCCACTTGTACTTTATTGTCTGCTCTGTAGACCATTAACAAATGATAATGGATGAATGTGTGCACTGTCTTGTTACATTAAGGACAGGCTGGATCATGTATCAAGGAAACTAAGAAGTCACAACTGATAATCTTCCTACCCTTAGTTTCACAAAAAGAACACAGTACGCAACGTACATACAAAACCCATTACTGTCATTCAATAACACCTTATAGAATTTCACACCCTGCTCGAATACACTCAAGTATGCCCCCAGACTTATAAAAAACATGTAAGTTCTTCCAAAAAAAGTCTCAACCTTGGACCAGGTGCACCAAGGTAACCTCCCCATTCTCCACCTCTCCGGTATTTTGACAGCTCCCATTCACCATTGAATATCTGTAACAAAATCCTTGAAGAACTTTCAGTCTGATCAATTGAAAACTTGTGTTGTAATCACCCTGACCAAACCATGTGGCACCAACTGCCAAGTATACACCCAGTTTTGGGCATGTGGCTCATGGTGCACTTAACTTCTTGGCTACTTAAAGTTTGTCAGGGGAATGGGTGGGGGTGGGATGGCTTGCCTTTTTGTTTCCTGTTGATGTCATCAACTTCTAAAATATAAAGCCAACCCATTGGAACTTGGTTCAGGAAAGCAGGACAACTCACTGCAGGGATCCTTGCCTTGACAAGATCCACATGCAACATACCACGCATAGGTAAAGCAACCCAGGTAAGATGTTCAGTTCCAAAATAGATGTCTGTGCCTTGGATGGAAAAACTTACCTTATAAATTTTCCACTTATATTGCTGAGATGGTTGGTCTGGACAGTCAAGCAAACTAGACAGTTCTTTGCCCATACCAACTGTGGTATTTTCCTTTGGTTTGCCTGAACAGGTTTTTTTTTAATTGGATTGGCGTCTTTATTGTAAACAGGTTAACATTTCTGCTAAAACAGCAGCAGAAGGAATTTGATACAAGTGTGTTAAGCATCTGTACAACAACATTGCCAACAATAATTTCTATACTTGTATCTCATATGTGACCTCGAACCACTTTGGGCTTTATGTGATGACATTCTATTTTGAACTGTTGAACCTTACTTTAAATTTCACAGTTTCTTAATGTTGTGCCTGCTTGAAAATAAGGTTAATCTGATTATTTAAGTTTGTTTCACAAGATAGTACCTTGTTTTTTCTGGTCTGTCTTGTTTTGCCTCTTTTTGGTGGAGTGCCGAAGTGGAGAGCTGAAACTTGATTGGGTTTGCGTGTATTTAAAGTTAAATTATGAGGAAAGGTAAGTGCCGTATACCACAGTGAAAATATAATAAATTACAGATTGGTGAGCTGAGGGAGAGAACTGATTAGGGGCATCAAGTCAAGTGAGCCTGAGGGAAACTATGAAGTGGAGAAGACTGAAGAGCCAACACATTTGCTTATTATGTACGTCACGTAAACCAAACTGGGTCTACTAAACAGCCGACTTTAAGTGGTTAACACTGACTCTTGAGGGGATGGAGTGAAACAAAGTATTTATGAGTTTTTCATTATCGAGGAGCCAACATTTTTGCCACCTGGTCATTGAGGGTGGCTTCACGAGACTGTGCTCCCAGTGCAGAGTCTTGCCCATTGCTGTCACCGGTCAGAAATTTGGGTGCACACCAACCACAATGTTCCAAACCTTATTGGTTGGAGAGAGGAAGATCTTGTGCTCTTGAGTTTTCAGATCCGTGTCAGCAGTGAGGCTTTCCTCCAGCTGTGTGGACTGGCAAAACTCAAATAAGTCATCCCACCCCAAAAAGGACACCAAAGGATACACATTTTGACATACCTATGCCACCAGGTTGTGGTGGGTAAATATATTGCCGCTGGTTACAGAGGACCTAACCTAAAAATTCGAGCCAGGCCTTTCAGGGGTGAATATAGAAAGCACCCTCTACATACAAGGGACGGTAGAAGTTTGGAACTCTTTTTCCAAATTAGACCAACTGTTCATTTTTAATCTGAGATTGATAGATTTTTGTTAACCAAAGGTATTAAGGGATATGGGTAAAGGCCCATGGAGGCATATGGAGTTTGTTCACAGATTAGCCAAGATCTCATTGAAAAACGATACAAGCTCAATGAGCTAAATGACCTCCTTTGTTCCTGATTTTCTGTAGTCTTCCACGGCCACCGGCTCTCCAGAAGCACTTTCTCAGAAAGTTCATGACCCTTTTGAAAAAAGAAAGTCTCGATGCTTAAATACAGTCAATAATAACAAGATTGCAAATAGGAGCAGACAGAGATATGCAAGTCTGCAGCAAGGGAGGCTAAAACTGGGCTACTATGAGAAGGCAGTGTCTACATCCCAAAGCTGAAGCGTGTGGTTATAAGGTGAAATGGGAGGATGTTTGGAGCTGGGGATAGTGAGAAGATCTGAGAAATTAACAATTAGAGACACGTAACAGGAATACTGCATGCTGACAGTCCTGTTAAACCAGCAGAGAATTGATGAAGCAGAAACGCAGAACAATGTTCCTGCTACCAGACTAATTGGTGCCAGGAGCAAAATACATAACACAATGTTAATAACATTCATTCATTACAGTTATGTGGAGATGGCGGAGGGGCTGGGGGGAAGGTGGTTGGAGGTGCAAAATGGGGATGGTGCCTGCACATGGTTAATTGTGCAGGACAGTTTCCCTTTCTCATGAGATCTCTGCCGGCTTTCTAAAGAGTTAATGATATTCCCCGTTCTCGGCATGCAGCCCCTGACAGTCACATCTGCTGCTCCCAGTCCCTGACCGAGCGGATTCATAACCATCCCCAGCCCCACCGAAAAGTCTTTCACACTGAGTTGAGACTGACACCAATTTCCCCGCAGCAAACCCCAGGTTTGTAACTTTGTTTTTTTGAATCAACATTTTGGGGATTAAGTTTTAGAGTTACACAAAGCCAAGGGCTGGCAGACAGTCAGCACCCAGACGGGTACTCAGCAAATAGGGCGAGTTTGGAATGTGTCTGCCAGACTTTTTTTATATAATCTAATTATTATTATTAAGGAATACAAGAATTGCACCTTTATTAAATATGTGCTTCTGTGTGATGTTTTTGTTTTCCCTTATATGTAACAGTTTTAATTCTGCTTAGGGAAGCAAAACAGCGATTCAGGTTGAGTAGGAAAGCATTGTGTTTAAGGACTGAACATAGGTTTCTGCAAAGGTTATTTACAGCAAGAGTCAATAAATGAATCAACAATAGGTATGAATAAAATAGATTGATTATGGTCTGCAGCCTTTGATGTCTACCTAAACCATCTTTTATTTAGATCACATATGTAAAAAAGAAAGGTACTGTTCTTTTCCATTTGAGACCCTTTTTTATTTCTTGTTTGTTTCAAACTGAGTTTAAAAACCCTTCATCACCTCGGTTGTTTGTGTGACTGTATATGTGCTCGTGATTGTATCCATTCATGTGTTTCCGCGTGTGTGTAATGTGAGTTTAGTTTGTGCTGTGGATTGGTTCTCAAGACAGGACGGGAATGGTTGCAATTTTTATGGTGCTTTAACCGCATTGTATGCACTGCTAAAAGCAGCGTACTGAAAGTGTGCCTTGGAGAACCGGATGGGACAAGTGTATTAGAGTGACAGGCCGCAGATTGAGATGTACTCTGAGGATGAACAAAGAAATACTTTCTGGTTAGTTGATGAAGACATCTCAGCTTTGTTTATGTGACATTATTATACTGTTATAATCCATTTGTTATCTTTGCCTTAATTAGGCAATAGTGAAGAGTAAAGTACTTTTGTCTGGGGTACTTGCTACATGAGGTACAAGGTCAAAGCCACAATCTAAAGCCATCATTATCACCATCGTTGTGAATGAGATTTTCAATTTTAAGCTTGAACTGAATCAGCCTTAACCCATAGTTTTGTTTGTTTTTTAAAAGATGTCTTTTTGGTCTTTTACCACTTATCTTAAAGCTATGTCCTCTGGTTACCAACTCTTCCACCAGTGGAAACAGTGGAAAAAGACGTTGGAGTAAGTTTTTTAAAGCTCCCAGGACACCCATAAATCTCCCTTAGCACTTTTTAAAGTTGGCTTCATGCTGCATTAGAAATACATGTCCCATGGCACCAAGCCCATGTGGTCTGTGATTTTTGCCTCCATAGCAGTTAAGTAGAGGGTTTCACTCTGTTTAGTCTTTAATGTGGTTCAAAAGGATCTCAGGATCTAATTTGGCAGTGGCACTATCTGTTTCATGTCAGTGTGCATCCGTATCACAGTATATCTGCAGTCTAGTACCTGTACTATATGATGCCCAATATGGCTGCTCTTGGAGTAGTTTCTTCCATCCTTATTAATGGATGACAGAATGTAAATAAGGTTGAAGAAATTACAGTTTCCTTCTAGGAGGACAGGGGAAATGTTAATGGTCATTAATTGTAGGGTACAATTTTGAGAACAGTGCAGGAAGAGAGACACCTGTGGGTTCATGTGTACAAATATCTGAATGTGGCAGTACAAGGAATAAGACAGTTAATAAAACATGTGGGATCCTTGGTTTTATAAATAGAGGCATAGAGCAAGGATGTTATGCTGAACTTTTATAAATCATTGGTTAGCAGGAGTATTATGTCTGATTCTGGGCACCAAACGTTAGGAAAGATATCAAGGCCTTGGAGATGGGTATGTGTAGAAGAGATTTACAAGAAAGGTGTCAAAAATCAGAGGCTCCAGTTATGTGGTGACGACAGAAGCTGGGATTGTCCTCCATAGGACAGAGAAGGTTGAGAGGAGATTTAATGGAGATGTACAAAACTATATGGGACAGAATTTTCTGCCTGCCGGGCGGGTGGGCCTGACCCAATCTCCAGCGGGCGGGGAGCTGATCCCTGCCAGCGAAGTGGGCCGCACCGCCATTTTACATAGGCGGGCCAATTAGGGTCCGCCCAGTGTGACGTCCGGCAGGAAGCACTATGCACTTCCTGTGCGGGCGGGGTCATTCCCTAAAAGCGAGAGTGCGCTCTTTCGTGCATGCGCATGAAAGAGCGCACATTTCAGATCGCTACACTTTGAAAAATGTTAAAAATAGAAGAAAAGAAATTCCTTAACATGTTCCCCTCATGTAACAATGTCACATGAGATGGGACATGTTCATAATTTACAGATGAACTTTATTAGAATTTTTAACACCCTGCATGAAACCTCACCCCGCCTGTAGATGAGGTTTCATGTTTTATCTATTTGCTGCCGGGGCTCCTGGCCTGCCCTTTAATTGTTTAAATGATCCTGTCAATGGCCTCAATTGGCCATTGACAGGTCGGCGGGCCCGCAGCTGATCTCGCTGTTCCCCTGCCTTCCTGAATATTTAAATGGGGTGGGATGACGTCAGGGGTTCCTCCCGACATCATCCCGCGTCATTTTATGCGTCGGCGAATGAGCCCTGCCCCCTGCTCGCTGACGGCAAAATTCTGCCCAAGGGGTTTGATTGAGTTCTTAGGGGGTGGCTAATTCCAAAGGCAGGCAGTTTGATAACCAGAGGACATGGACATCATAATGGAAATGTTGATTAACCGTGGCTATCAATCTCTATCAATTAGTCCCAGACAGCATGCGAAGAAAACCCCGGCAGTGGAAAGCTTCGGGAACAATGGGTCAAAAGTCACCAGTGCCAATTATCCCTACTAGTGTAAAAATTAAGTGATTTATGGAAGATTTTGATCTCAGTTATTTGAAATAAACAGGCAGAAGGGTGTGGAGAAATGGTCCAAGGTACAGGTTTCCTAACATCATCATTGATATTGAGGGACCTGTGATTCATTTAAAAATGAATGACTCCTGCCGATAACTCTTCAGAAATTTTGAGATGGTGGATCTGTGAAAGCTGATCTCGTGAACCAGAGGGGAAAAAACGGAAATGTCTTAGCTTACCAAAAGTCAGAAATTAAGTGATAATGTCATGATAAACACTGAGGAGCTAGCCCTGATAATGATTGCAGTAATCTTATTAAGAGAATACACCACATAGAATGAATGCAATATATTACTCATAGCACGTACTCCAAAATTACACATCAGCATCAACTATTTCATTTGTCAGACTCTGAAAAATATTTGAGTTTTACAATATTATAGTTGTGATGTGTTACTTTACATACTAATTTTATTATTTTTCAGTGTGTAGCCCATTGAAAAATATTTTGAATGTATTTTACTGCTTAAATAGCCTTGCAGGGTTTTTATGATTCTGGAAACACATTACATTGCATTTGGCACTACCATTCTGGATGATAAAAGGGTATATGTATAAATAATTCAGTTGTCATTAATCTTAAAAGTGCTTATTTTTTGAGGTTCAATGATATTCAAAATGAAAACAAATGATCTCTGAATTCATCCTGTTCATTGGCTCCAACACACACCCACTGCTACTTTTCTCCCAGTTTCCCAAGGTAAAAATAAAAATGGAAAAACACCTGAAAATCAAATGGATTTTAAAAATTGACTTTAGAAGTCTATACTCATACTGTACTCTTAATTGGCGCTGGGGTCTGCGTTGTGTTCAACAACATTGTCCCCTTCTTCTCTCTGTAACCTTCTCCACCCCTACAACTCATCAAAATCTACCCTGCTCCTCCAGTTCTGGCCTCTTGTGCACCCCCAATATCACTCCACCATTGACAGCTGTGCCTTCAGCTGCCTAGGCCCTTACCTCTGGAATTCCCTTCCTGCCTCTAAGCTCACACTCCTTCTTTAAGAGGCTCTCTCCTCTTCAACCAAGCTTTGGTCACGCTTCTCTCTCTGTGGCTCAGCGTCAAATTTTGTTTGATAATCACCCCTGTGAAGTGCCTTGGGACATTTTTTGCTACAGTAAAGGTTCAATATAAATGTAAAGTGTTGTTGTTGCAATTCTAGTAAACCCTGAATTCCATTTGTTGACTAGAAGCTGCCTGTTTCCTTCTTGAAACCCCATTAAGCTTTCTTGCTCCGCCATCCATGTCAGGAATCTGTTCCACATATTTACCACCCTTTTTGTTATACAAGTACCTCTTCTGTATCCTATTTTCCTTTTGTCGTTCATAATTTGTAAATGCCTGACCGGAGGTGATATCTCCTTATGCTGTTTGGTGACAAATTTTGTTTGATCATGTTCCTTTGGATGTTTTTACTCTAACGGCACCATATAAAACAAGTTGTTATTGTTGACAAATGGAGCTCAGTTGTGCTCCCCCAACAGTCAAAGAGCCAGGTAACACACAGTCTAGGGCATGTGAATGATGCAGTGTGGGGTATTGGTGAAGGTGATCCAGCACGGTTCTCTGTTATGGGAAAGGAGGGGACAAAATTGGTTGAGTATAGGAAAAGGAATAATGCTGGAAGAAAATACTTAACAGAAACGAGAAAAGGTAGGATAGTTTTCCTTAGAGTAGAGAAAGTGAAGGGGAGATATAATAGGGGTTTCCAAATTATGTAAGGTCTTGAATAGTGCAGATAAGGAGAAACTCTTTCTACTGGCTGGAGGGTTGGTAACCAGAGGATACTGATTTAAGGTCATTTCCTAAAGAAGGTGGGGTGAGAGATGAGGAGAATTTTTTGATCCAGTGAGTCATTATGATTGGGAATGCGCTGCCTGGAAGGGCATTGGAACCAGAGTTGAAAAGGGAATCTGTTCAACAGTTAGAAAGGAAAATATTGGAAGGCTACAGTGAAAGTGCAGAGGAGTGGGACCAATTGGATAGCTATTTCAGAGAGCCAGCACAGCCACGATGGGCCAAAAGGCCCCCTTATGATTCTATGTTGCAAACAATAAAGCACACATATAGTTCTTAACACACAATTGTGCAACAGGGCCAGATTAGTGGTTCAATTAGTTTTTGCAGGCTGAGACTAACTGCTGGAGGATACAGTAGAGATGGATCAGTCACTGATTCTGTGTGACCTGTGTGCTGGCAATCTGAGAATGGAGCTGGGGGCTGGAGCTTGGGGGGAGGGGGTGGAGTTGTGTGCTTGGTAGGAGTTTTCTGATTGATGTAGAATTGGAGCATGGCATATGAATCAGATATGGGGTGGGTTTATTTGTAAGGATCTTTGTGTGGCTGATGTGACGTCTGCATTAAATCAGAGTTGCCATCTATCACTCACAGCTTTAAGCTGCTCTGCTACTCGTTAAGGATTAGACAGCTATTTTGAACAGTGGAGGAATGGGGTGGCCCTTGCACGCCAACTGCCATGTTGAAGCTAAGCGGTATGGTGTTGCGCTTCTGGTGTGGTTCCAGTGTAAACGCAGCTTTGACTCTCTCATCACAGCTAGGAGTAAGCGAGCAATTCCCAAGCTCTGGCTGAGAATACCCCAAATACACAGCCAGGCTGTCAACACAAAACTGTGGCCTAAGACGTATGAACTTTTTGGCACGTAAGCGAGTTATGCCTTTAGGTACGATAGATCCAAGCCTCTTTTATCTTTTACAAGCCGTCACTTGTCCCCCTGCCTATAATAATGGCCCCACGCCCAAGTTACAAGGCCTCATACATGTGTTTTCTACAATTGTACTTTGCTGAAATGCTGAAGTTACCACTAGGTCTTCAGCAGAAAAGTTTTATTGCAAATGTTTTGATTCTTTTAAAGATTTATCTTCAATGGGATCCTGAACTATATTTTCTGGCTCTTTCTGACGTCACTATAAGTCATATTAAATAATTGGTAAGCTTTCTCAATTTTCAGCTTCCTACACATGCTTTGCCGAATCTGCACGGATGATGGTTCAAGTTTAATTTCTTACTTTCCTCGGCCTACCAGTGTATATGCCGATTTACTCCCAGTTACCCACATATTTTATGTTCAAGCATTTTCCAATCAGATTTGTGGGCAATTTGAGTAAAAAATTGACAGAATGAGCACAGGTTTGGGTACATTTCAGGTGTAACATTAGGGTCATGCCCATAGAGTAATTCAGAGCCCAGTTATGATGTACATGAGTATGTGTGGAGATCTGTGCCACTTTGCGCAGTTTGCATGACTTAGTATCAGGTGTGTATGAGTTTATGTCAATGTGCACACTGGGTAGTATTTCTAGGGGGTGTGTATGAGTGTGTATGGTGGGGGACATGTGGAAGACATGTGGGGGCTTTGAGTGTGTATGTGTGTAAGCTCAAGTGGGGGTGTGTATGAGTATGTGGGGGTGTGTATGAGTGTGTGTGTAGATGTGTATGAGTGTGTGGGGCTGTGTGTGAGTGTGTGTGGGTGTGTATGAGTATGTGGGGGTGTGTATGAATGTATGTGGGGGTGTATGAGTGTGTGTAGGTGTGTATGAGTGTGTGGGGGTGTGTATGAGTGTGTGTGGGTGTGTATGAGTGTGTGTAGGTGTGTATGAGTGTGTGAAGGTATGTATGAGTGTGTGTAGGTGTATATGAGTGTGTGAGGATGTGTATGAATGTGTGGGACGATGGTATGAGTGTGTGTGGAGGTGTGTGTGGGTGCATGTGAGGGTGTGGGTTTTTGTGTGGTGTGAGTTTATATGGGAGATTACATGTGTGTGTGTGGGAGGGGATGTGTGAGTGTGTAAGGGGCATATGCTGGGGTGTATGTGTGTGTCTCTGTGTGCGGGGGTGTATATAAATGTGTGCATTGTAAGTATGGGGTGCACGTGTATGTGTGTCTGACTGTGTGGGGAGGGGCTGTGACTGTCTGTGTGTTGGGGGGTATGAGTGTGTGTGGGGAGTATAAGTACATGAGGAGGTATGAGTGTGTGTATGTATGGAGTATGAGTGCGTGTGTGGGAGTATGAGTGCATGTGTGGGGGGTATGAGTGCACGTGTGGGGATATGAGTGCGTGTGTGTGGGGTATGAGTGTGTGTGTGGGGGTATGAGTGTGTGTGTGGGGGTATGAGTGCATGTGTGGGGGTATGAGTGTGTCTGTGTGTGCTGGGGGTATGAGTGTGTGTGGGGGGTATGAGTGTGTGTGGGGGTATAAGTGTGTGTTGGGGAATATTAATGTGTGTGGAAGTATGTATGTGTGGGGGTTTTGAGTGTGTGTTGGAGGGGTATGAGTGTGATGGGGGAGAATGAGTGCCTTTTGGGAGTATGAGTGTGCATTTGGGTGTTATGAGTGTGTGTGGGGGCTATGAGTGTGGTTGGCAGGGTAGAGTGTGTGTGGGGGTGTGTATGAGTGTGTGTGTGGGGGGGGTATGAGTGTGCATGAAGGATATGAGTGTCTGGGGAGATATGAGTGTGTGTGAGGGGAATGAGTGTGTGGGGGGTATGAGTCAGTGTAGGGGTGACTATGAGCGTATGTGTTTGCGTGAGGGGTATGAGTCTGTGCGTAGGGGTATGAGTACGTGGGGGTGTGGAGCATATGAGTGTCTGTGTGGGGTGTATGAGTGTATGTTTGTGTGAGGGGGGTATGAGTGTGTGGGGAGTATCAGTGTGTGTTTGGGAGTGTGAGTGTGTGGGTGAGTGGTAGTGTGAGGTATGAGTATATGTTTGTGTGTGAGGGGTATGAATGCATGTAGGAGGGTATAAGTGTATGTGTGAGCGGGAATGAGTGCGTGTGAGGGGTATGGGTGTCTGTGGGGTCTATGAGTGTGTGTGGCAGTTATGAGCGTGTGTGTGCACGTGAAGGGTATGAGTCTGTGTGGGGGGGTATGAGTGTGTGTGTTCAGAGGGTTTGAGTTTATCTGGGGGTATGAGTGGTTGTGTGGGAGTGTGAGCGTGTGTGTGAGTGGTGTGAGTGGTAGTATGTTTGAGGGGCATGAGTATGTGTGAGGGCTATGAGTGTGTGTGGGGGGAGTATGAATGTTTGTAGGGATGTATATGAGTGTGCGTATGAGGGGTATGAACGTGTGTGGGAGGGTATGAGTGTGTGGGGGGGTATGGGGTGTGTGGTGGGTATGAGTGTATGTGTGGGTGGGGGTATGAGTCTGTGTGGAGGGTGTTATGAGTGTGTATGGGGGTGTGGGAGGAGTATATGTGTGTGAGAGGTATAGGTGTGTGGGGTAAGAATGTGTGTGCGTGTGTGAGGGGTATAAGTTTGTATTTAGGGTTGTATATGGGTGCGTGTGTGTGAGGGGTATGAATGTGTGTGGGAGGGTATGAGTGTGTGTGGGTTTGAGAGGGGTATGAGTGTGTGTGTATGTTTGGGGGTATGGGTGTGTGTGTGGGTTTGGGGAAATATGATTGTGTGTGTGTGTTTTGGGGGTATGTGTGTGTGTGCCTTTGGGGGGTATGAGTGTGTGTGTGTGTGTTTGGGAGGGGTATGAGTGTGTGTGATTGGGTGGGGTACGAATGTGTGTGTGTATTTTGGGGGTATGAGTGAGCGTGTGTGTGTTTGGGTTGCATGAGTGTGTGTATGTTTGGTAGGGGTATGAGTGTGTGTGTGTGTGTGTTTGGGGGGTATGGGTGTGTGTGTGTCAGTTTGGGGAGGTATGAATGTGTGTGTGTGTGCGTGTGTGTTTTGGGGGTATGTGTGTATGTGTTTGGGGGGTATGAGTGTGTGGGTGTGTGTGTGTGTGTGTGTGTGTGTGTGTGTGTGTGTGTGTGTGTGTGTGTGTGTGTGTGTGTGTGTGTGTGTGTGTGTGTGTGTTTGGGAGGGATATGAGTGTGTGTGATTGGGGGGTACGAAAGTGTGTGTGTTTTGGGGGTATGAGTGAGCGTGTGTGTGTTTGGGTGGTATGTGTATGTGTGTGTGTTTGGGGGGTATGAGAGTCTGTGTGTGCATTTGGGGGGGTATGAGAGTGTGTGTGTGTTTGTGGGGTATGAGTGTGTGTGTTTGGGGGGTATGAGTGTGTGTGTGTTTGGGGAGTATGGGTGTGTGTGTCTGTTTGGGGGGTATGGGTGTGTGTGTCTGTTTGGGGGTGGGTATGTGTGTGTGTGTGTGTGTGTGTGTTTGGGGGATATGAGTGGGTGTGTGTATGTTTTTGGGTGTATGAGCGTGTGTGTATATTTGGGGGGCATGAATGTGTGTGTGTTTGGGGAGTATGAATGTGTGTGTTTGTTTGGAGGAGTATGAGTGTGTGTGTATTTGGGGGTTATGAATGTCAGTGTGTGTTTGGGGGGATATGAGTGTGTGTGTATTTTGGGGCTATGAATGTGTGTGTGTGTTTGGGGGGTATGAGTGTGTGTGTGTTTGCGGGGTATGAGTGTGTCTGTGTGTTTGGGGATATGAGTGTGTGTGTGGGGGTGGGGTATGAGTGTGTCTGTGTGTTTGGGGGTATGAGTGTGTGTGTTTTGGGGGACGAGTGTGTGTGTGTTTGGGGGGTATGGGTATGTGTGTGTTTTGGAGGTATGAGTACGTGTGTGTGTTTGGGGGCTGTGTGAGAGTATGTGCGTGTTTGCGGGGTATGAGTGTGTGTGTGTTTGGGGGCTATGAGTGTGTGTGTTTGTGTTTGTCGGGTATGAGTCTGTGTGTGTGTTTGGGGGGTATGAGAGTGTGTTGGGGGGTATGAGTGTGTCTGTGTGTGTTTAGGGTGTATGAGTGTGTGTGTGTTTGGGGGTATGAGTGTGTGTGTGTGTGTATTTGGTGGGGTGTGAGATTGAGTGTGTGTTTGAGGGGTACAAGTGTGTGTGTTTGGGGGGTATGAGTGTGTGTGTGTTTGGGGGGTAAGAGTGTGTGTGTGTTTGGGAGGGGCATGAGTGTGTGTGTGTGTGTTTGTGTGTGTGTGTGTTTGGGGGGCATGAGTGTATGTGTGTGTTTGGGGGGGTATGAGTGTGTATGTGTGTTTGGGGGGAATGAGTGTGTGTGTGTTTTGGGGGGTATGAGTGTGTGTGTTTGGGGGTTATGAGTATTTGTGTGTTTGGGAGGTATGACTGTGTGTGTGTTTGGGGGCTATGAGTGTGTGTGTGTGTGTGTGTGATTGGGGGGGTATGAGTGTTTGTGTGTGTTTGGGGGGTATGAGTGGGTGTGTGTACGATTTTGGGTGTATGAGAGTGTGTGTGTGTATTTGGGGCATATGAATGTGTATGTGTTTGGGGGTTATGAAGGTGTGTGTGTATTTGGGGGTTACAAATATTTGTGTGTGTTTGGTGGTATGAGTGTGTGTGTGTATGTGTTTGGAGGGACCTGTGTGTGTCTGTTTGGGGGGTATGAGTGTGTGTGTGTGTTTGGGGGGGTATGAGTATGTGTGTGTGTGTTTAGCGCGTATGAGTGTGTGCGTGTTTGGGGCGTTTGAGTGTGTGTGTGTGTTTGATGGGGTATGAGTGTGTACGAGTGTGTTTTGGATGTATGAGTGTGTGTGTGTGTATTTGGGGGGTATGAGTGTGTGTGTGCCTTTGGGGGGGAATGAGTGTGTATGTGTGTGTTTGGGGGGTCTGAGTGTGTGTGTGTTTAGGGTGTATGAGTGTGTGTGTGTTTGGGGGGTATGAGTGTGTGTGTACGTGTTTGGTGGGTATGAGTGTGAGTGTGTGTTTGGGGGGTATGAGTTTGTGTGTGTGTTTGGGGAGAATGAGTGTGTGTGTTTGGGGGGGTTATGAGTGTGTATGCATGTGTTTTGGAGGTATGAGTTGGTATGTGTGTGTTTGGGTGGGTGTGAGAGTGTGTGTGTGTTTGGGGGGTACAAGTGTGTGTGCATTTGGGGGGTGTGAGTGTGCATGTGTGTTTGGGAGGGTATGAGTGTGTGTGTGTTTGGGGGCGTATGAGTGTGTCTGTGTGTGTTTAGGGCATATGATTGCGTGTGTGTTTGGGGGGTATGAGTGTGTGTGTTTGGGGGGTATGAGTGTTTATGTGTTTGGGAGGGTGTGTGTGTGTGTGTGTTTGGGGATGTATGAGTTTGTGCGTCTGTTTGGGGGGAATGAGTGTGAATGTTTGGGAGGATATGAGTGTGTGTGTGTTTGGGGGGGGTTATGTGTGGGTGTGTGTGTGATTTTGGGTGTATGAGTGTGTGTGTGTCTTTGGGTGTATGCTTGTGTGTGTGTATTTGGGGGTTATGATTGTGTGTTTGTGTTTGGGGGGTTATGAGTGTATGTGTGTGTGTTTGGGGCGACGAGTGTGTGTGTGTGTTTGGGGGGGTATGAGTGTGTGTGTGTTTGGGGCGTATGAGTGTGTGTGTGTGTTTGTTGGGGTATGAGTGTGTATGTGTGTGTTTTGGATGTATGAGTGTGTGTGTGTGTGTTTGGGGGGTGTGAGAGTGTGTGTGTCTGTTTGGGGGGGTATGAGTGTGTGTGTGCATTTGGGGGTTACGAATATTTGTGTGTGTTTGGGGGTAAGAGTGTGTGTGTTTGAGAGGGGTATGATTGTGCGTGTGTGTATGTGTTTGGAGGGACCTGTGTGTGTCTGTTTGGGGGGTATGAGTGTGTGTGTGTTTGGGGCGTATGAGTATGTGTGTGTCATTGGTGTCGTATGAGTGTGTATATGTGCGTTTTGGGGGTGTGAGTGTGCGCATGTCTGTTTGGGGGGACATGAGTGTGCATGTGCATTTGGGGGGCTATGGGTGTGTGTGTCTGTGTGTGTTTGGGGGGGTATGAGTATGTGTGTGTGTGTTTAGGGCGTATGAGTGTGTGTGTGTTAGGGGGGTGTGAGTGTGTGTGTGTGTGCGTTTAGGGTGTATGAGTGTGTGTGCGTTTGGGGGGTATGAGTGTGTGTATGTTTGGGGGTATAAGTGTGTGTGTGTGGTTGAGAGGGGTATGAGTGTGTGTGTATATGTGCTTGGGGGGATGTGTGTGTGTGTGTTTGGGGGGTATGAGTGCGTGTATGTTTGGGGGGTATAAGTGTGTGTGTGTTTGAGAGGGGTATGAGTGTGTGTGTGTATGTGTTTGGGGGGATGTGTGTGTGTGTGTGTTTGGGGGGTATGATTGTCTGTGTGTTTGGTGGGTTATGAATGTGTATGTGTGTGTTTTGGAGGTGTGAGTGTGTGTGTCTGTTTGGGGGGATATGAGTGTGTGTGTGTTTGGGGTGTATGAGTATGTGTGTGTCTTTGGTGGGGTATGAGCGTATATGTGTGTGTTTTGGGGGTGTGAGTGTGTGTGTGTCTGTTTGGGGGGTTATGAGTGTGTGTGTGTATTTGGGGGTTATGAATATTTGTGTGTGTTTGCGGCTATGAGTGTGTGTGTGTTTGGGAGGTATGAGCTTGTGTGTGTTTTCGGGTGCTACGAGTATGTCTGTGTATGGGTGGTATGAGTGTGTGTGTTTTGAGGGTATGAGTGTGAGTGTGTGTGTGTGTGTGTGTGTGTGTGTGTGTGTGTGTGTGTATTTGGGGGTTATGAATGTGTGTGTGTGTTTTGGGGTTATGAGTAAGTGTGTGTTTGGATGTATGAGTTTGTGTGTTTGGTGAGGTATGAGTGTGTGTGTGTTTGGGGGCTATGAGTTTGTGTGTGTGTTTGGGGTGAATGAGTGTGTGTGTTTGGGGGTGGGGTTCTGAGTGTGTATGCGTGTGTTTTGGAGGTATGAGTTGGTGTGTGTGTGTTTGGGGGGATGTAAGTGTGTGTATGTGTTTGGGGGGGTATAAGTTTGTGTGTGTGTTTGGGGGTAATGAGTGTTTGTGTTTGGGGAGGGTATGAGTGTATGTGTGTGTGTGTTTTGGGGTGTGAGTGTTTGTGTTTTTGGATGGTATGACTGTGTGTCTGTTTGGTGTGTGCGAGTGTTTGTGTGTGTGTTTTTTGGGGAGTGTGAGTGATTGTGTGTTTGGGGGTATGAGTAGGTGTGTGTGTGTTTTTCGGTGTATGAGTGTGTGTGTTGGGTTTATGAGTGTGTGTGCGCATTTGGGGGGTATGAATTTCTGTTTGTGTTTGGGGGCGTATGAGTGTGTTTATGTATTTGCAGGGTATGAATGTGTGTGTATTTGAGGATTATGAATGTGTGTGTGTTTGGGGGTATGAGTGTGTGTGTGTGTTTGGGGGGTATGAGCATATGTGTATTTTGCGGCGGGTATGAGTGAGTGTGTGTGTTTGGGAGGTATGAGTTTGTGTATGTGTTTGGGGTGAATGAGTGTGTGTGTTTGGTGGGGGGGTTATGAGTGTGTATGCGTGTGTTTTGGAGGGGTATGTGTGTGTGTGATTGGTGGGGGCATGAATGTGTGTGTGTATTTTGGGGGTATGAGTGTGTGTGTGCATTTGGGGGTTAGGAATGTGTGTGTGTGTTTGGGGGGTATGAGTGTGTGTGTGTTTTGGTTGGGTATGAGCGTATTTGTGTGTTCAGGGGGTATGAGTGTGTTTGTGTGTGTTTGGTGGGGTATGAGTATGTCTGTGTGTGTTCTGGAGGTACGAGTGTGTGGGGTGTACGAGGGTGTTCGCATTTGGGGGGCATGAGTGTGTGTGTGTTTGAGGGAATGAGTGTGTGTGTGTTTCCGGGGGTATGAGAGTATGTTTGTGTGTTTTGGCGGGTATGAGTGGGTGTGTGTGTCCTTTTGGATATATGAGTGTGTGTGTGTTTTGGGGGTATGAGTATTTGTGTGTGTGTTTGGGGGTGGTATGAGTGTGTGTGTGTTTTCGGGGTATGAGTATGTGTGTGTGTGTTTGGGGGTGGTATGAGTGTGTGTGTGTTTTGGGGGTATGAGTGTGTGTGTGTGTGTGTGTGTGCGGTATGAGTATGTGTGTGCTTGGGGAGTATGAGTGTGTATGTGTGTGTGTGTGTGTGTGTGTGTGTGTGTGTGTTCGGGGGTATGAGTGTGTGTGTGTTTGGGGGGCATGAGTTGGTGTGTCTGCCTTTTTGAGAGTATGACCGTGTGTGTCTTTTTGAGGAGTATCAGTGCGTGTGTTTGGGGCTGTATGAGTGTGTGTGTGTTTGGGGGAATGAGTGTGTGTGTGTTTGGGGGCTATGATTGTGTGTGTGTTTCCGGGGGTATGAGTGTATGTTTGTGTGTTTTGGGGGGTATGAGTGGGTGTGTGTGTCTTTTTGGATGTATGAGTGTGTGTGTATTTGGGTGGTATGAATGTGTGTGTGTTTGGGGGTTGTGAGTGTATGTGTATGTGTGTGTGTGTGTGCATGTGTTTGTGGGGGTTTGAGAGTGTGTGTGTGTTTGTGAGGTATGTGTGTGTGTTTGTGGGGTGTGAGTGTGTGTGTGTTTGGAGGGGTATGAGTTTGTGTGTGAGTTTGGGGAGTATGAGTGTGTGTGTTTGGGGGTGTATGAGTGTGTGTGTGTGTTTGGGGGAATGAGTGTGAGTGTGTTTGGTGGGTATGATTGTGTGTGTATGTGTTTCCGGGGTATGAATGTATATTTGTGCATTTCGGGGGGTATGAGTGTGTGTGTGTGTCTTTTTGGATATGTGAGTGTGTGTGTGTTTTTGGGTGTATCAGTGTGTGTGTGTATTTGGGGGGTATGAATGTGTGTGTGTGTTTGGAGGGTATGAATGTGTGTGTGTGTCTGGGGGGTATGAGTGTGTGTATGTATTTGGGGGGTACTAATGTGTGTGTGTTTTGGGGGGTATGAATGTGTGTGTGTGTGTTTGTGGGGGTATGAGTGTGTTTTTATATTTGGGGGTTATGAATGTGTGTGTGTGTTCGGGGGTATGAGTGAGCGTGTCTGTTTGGGGAGTATGAGTTTGTGTGTGTGTTTGGGGGGGTATGATTGTGTGCGCGTGTTTGGGGGGGGTATGCGTTTGTGCGTGTTTGTGAGGAATGAGTGTGTGTGTGTGTGTTTGGGGGGGATATGATTGTGCGTGTTTGGGGAAGTATGAGTTTGTGCATGTTTGTGGGGTATGAGTGTGTCTGTGTGTGTGTGTGTGTTTGGGGGGGGTTAGGAGTGTATGTGTATGTATGTTTGGGGGGTATGAGTGTGTGTGTGTTTGGGGGGTATGAGTGTGTGTGTGTGTGTGTTTGGGGGGGGTGATGAGTGTGTGTGTATTTGTGTTTGGGGGCTATGAGTGTATTTGTGTTTGGGGGTGTGTGAGAGTGTGTGTGTTGTGGGGGCTATGAGTGTGTGTGTGCTTGGGGGGTATGAGTGTATGTGTGTTTGGGGATATGAGTGTGTGTGTGTCTGTGTTTGGGGCTCTGAGTTGGTGTGTGTGTGTTTGGGGGTATGAATGTGTGTGTGTTTGTTGGGGGTGTATGAATGTGTGTGTTTCTGGGGGGTATGACTGTGTGTGTGGGTGTGTGTGTGTGTGTTTTTGGGGGTATGAGTATGTGAGAGTGTTTGAGGGGTATGAATGTATGTGTGTTTGGGAGGTATGAGTGTGTGTGTGTGTTTGTGTGTGTGTGTGTGTGTGTGTGTGTGTGTGTGTGTGTTCAGGGAGGTATGAGTGTGTGTGTGTGTTTGGGGGGTATGAGTGTGTGTGTATTTGGGGGGTATGAGTGTGTGTGGTGCGTTTGGGGGGTATGAGTGTGTGTGTGTTTGCTGGGGGATATAACTGTGTGTGTGTGCTTTGGGGGGTATGAGTGTGTCTGTGTGTTTGGGGGATTTGAGTGGGTGTGTGTGCATTTTTGGGGGTATGAGTGTGTGTGTGTATTTGGGGGGTATGAATGTGTGTGTGTGTGTGTTTGTGGGGGTGTATGAATGTGTGTGTGTATGGGGGGTATGTATATGTGTGTGTGTGTTTGGAGGGTATGAGTGTGTGAGTTTGCTTGAGGGGTATGAATATATGTGTGTTTGGGGGTTATGAGTGTGTGTGTATGTGTTCAGGGAGGTATGAGAGTGTGTGTGTGTGTGTTTGGGGCGTATGAGTGTGTGTGTATTTGGGGGGCTATGAGTGTGTGTGTGTGTTTGGGGAGTATGAGTGTGTGTGTGTTTGTGGAGGGGGTATGAATTTGTGTGTGTCTGGGGGCTATGAGTGTGTGTGTGTTTGGGGTGTGTATGTGTGTGTGTTTGGGGGGTATTGTATGTTTGGGGGGTATGATTGTTTGTGTGTTTGGGGTGTATGAGTGTGTGTGTGTCTGTTTGGGTGTTATATGTGTGTGTGTGTGTGTGTGTGTGTTTTGGGGGTATGAGTTCGTGTGTGTGCCTTTTTGGGTGTATGAGCGTGTGTGTGTATTTTGGGGCTATGAATGTATGCCTGTGTTTAGGGGTTATGATTGTGGGTGTTTGGGGGGTACGAGTGTGTGTGTGTGTATTTGGGGGTTATGAATGTGTGTGTATGTTTGGGGGGTATGAGTAAGTGTGTGTGTTTGGATGTATGAGTTTGTGTGTGTGTTTGGGGGGGGTATGAGTGTGTGTGTGTTTGGGGGCTATGAGTTTGTGTGTGTGTTTGGTGTGAATGAGTTTGTGTGTTTGGTGGGGGGGGGGTTTTGAGTGTGTATGCGTGTGTTTTGAAGGTATGAGTGTGTGTGTGTGTGTGTGTTTGGGGGGTTATGAGTATGTGTTTGGGGTGTATGAGTGGGTATGTGTGTGTTTTTGGGTGTATGAGTGTGTGTGTATTTGGGGGTTATGAATTTGTGTATGTGTTTGGGGGGTATGAGTGTGTGTGTGTGTGTGTTTGGGAGAGACATGAGTGTGTGTGATTGGGGGGCACGAATGTGTGTGTTTTGTAGGTACGAGTGTGTGTGTGTGTTTGGAGGGCGTGTGAATGTGTGTGTGTGTGTTTGGGGGGTATGAGTGTTTGTATGTTTGGGGGGCATGAGTGTGTGTGTATTTGGGGTGTATGAGAGTGTGTGTGTGTGTTTGGGGGGTAATGAGTTGATTTATGTGCCTTTTTAGGTGTGTGAGTGTGTGTGTGTAATTTGGGGCTATGAATCTGTGTGTGTGTTTGGGGGTTATGAATGTGTGTGCGTGTGTTTGGGGAGTATGAATATGTGTGTGTATTTGGGGGTTATGAATGTGTGTGTGAGTTTCGGGGGTATGAGTGGGTGTGTGTGTCTTTTTGGGTGTATCAGTGTGTGTGTGTGTATTTGGGGGGTATGAATGTGTGTGTGAGCTTGGAGGGTATGAATGTGTCTGTGTGTCTGGGGGGGTATGAGTGTGTGTGTATTTGGGGGGTACTAATGTGTGTGTGTTTTGGGGGGTATGAATATGTGTGTGTGTGTGTTTGTGGGGGTATGAGTGTGTTTTTGTATTTGGGGGTTATGAGTGTGTGTGTGTGTGTTCAGGGGTATGAGTATGTGTGTCTGTTTGGGGAGTATGAGTTTGTGTGTGTGTTTGGCGGGGTTATGAGTGTGTGTATGCGTTTGGGGTGTATGACTGTGTGCGTGTTTGGGGGGTATGAGTTTGTGCGTGTTTGTGGGGTATGAGTGTGTGTGTATGTGTGTTTGGGGGGTATCAATGTGTGTGTTTGGGGGGTATGAGTGTGTGTGTATTTGGGGGTTGTGAGTGTATGTGTATGTGTGTGTGTGTGTGTGTGTGTGTGTTTGGGGGAGGGGTTTGAGAGTGTGTGCGTGTTTGTGGGGTGTGAGTGTGTGTGTGTTTGGGGGGGTATGAGTTTGTGTGTGCGTTTGCCGGGGGGTATAAGTGTGTGTGTTTGGGGGTGTATGAGTGTGTGTGTGTTTGGGGGAATGAGTGTGAGTGTGTTTGGGGGGTATGATTGTGTGTGTGTGTGTGTTTGGGAGAGACATGAGTGTGTGTGATTGGGGGGCACGAATGTGTGTGTTTTGTAGGTACGAGTGTGTGTGTGTGTTTGGAGGGCGTGTGAATGTGTGTATGTGTGTTTGGGGGGTATGAGTGTTTGTATGTTTGGGGGGCATGAGTGTGTGTGTATTTGGGGTGTATGAGAGTGTGTGTGTGTGTTTGGGGGGTAATGAGTTGACTTATGTGCCTTTTTAGGTGTGTGAGTGTGTGTGTACAATTTGGGGCTATGAATCTGTGTGTGTGTTTGGGGGTTATGAATGTGTGTGCGTGTGTTTGGGGGGTATGAATATGTGTGTGTATTTGGGGGTTATGAATGTGTGTGTGAGTTTCGGGGGTATGAGTGGGTGTGTGTGTCTTTTTGGGTGTATCAGTGTGTGTGTGTGTATTTGGGGGATATGAATGTGTGTGTGAGCTTGGAGGGTATGAATGTGTCTGTGTGTCTGGGGGGGTATGAGTGTGTGTGTGTATTTAGGGGGTACTAATGTGTGTGTGTTTTGGGGGGTATGAATATGTGTGTGTGTGTTTGTGGGGGTATGAGTGTGTTTTTGTATTTGGGGGTTATGAGTGTGTGTGTGTGTGTGTGTGTGTTCAGGGGTATGAGTATGTGTGTCTATTTGGGGAGTATGAGTTTGTGTGTGTGTTTGGCGGGGTTATGAGTGTGTGTGTGCGTTTGGGGTGTATGATTGTGTGCGTGTTTGTGGGGTATGAGTTTGTGCGTGTTTGTGGGGTATGAGTGTGTGTGTATGTGTGTTTGGGGGGTATCAATGTGTGTGTTTGGGGGATATGAGTGTGTGTGTATTTGGGGGTTGTGAGTGTATGTGTATGTGTGTGTGTGTGTGTGTGTGTGTGTTTTGGGGGGGTTTGAGAATGTGTGCGTGTTTGTGGGGTGTGAGTGTGTGTGTGTGTTTGGGGGGGTATGAGTTTGTGTGTGCGTTTGCCAGGGGGTATAAGTGTGTGTGTTTGGGGGTGTATGAGTGTGTGTGTGTTTGGGGGAATGAGTGTGAGTGTGTTTGGGGGGTATGATTGTGTGTGTATGTGTTTCCGGAGGCATGAGTGTATGTTTGTGCATTTTGGGGGGTATGAGTGGGCGTGGGTGTCTTTTTGGATATATGAGTGTGTGTGAGTTTTTGGGTATATCAGTGTGTGTGTGTATTTGGGGGGTATGAATGTGTGTGTGTGTTTGGAGGGTATGAATGTGTGTGTGTGTCTGGGGGGGTATGAGTGTGTGTATGTATTTGGGGGGTACTAATGTGTGTGTGTTTTGGGGGGTATGAATGTGTGTGTGTGTGTTTGTGGGGGTATGAGTGTGTTTTTATATTTGGGGGTTATGAATGTGTGTGTGTGTTCGGGGCTATGAGTGAGTGTGTCTGTTTGTGGAGTATGAGTTTGTGTGTGTGTTTGGGGGGGTATGATTGTGTGCGCGTGTTTGGGGGGGTATGAGTTTGTGCATGTTTGTGGGGTATGAGTGTGTGTGTGTGTGTGTGTGTTTGGGGGGATATGATTGTGTGTGCGTGTTTGGGGGGGTATGAGTTTGTGCATGTTTGTGGGGTATGAGCGTGTCTGTGTGGGTGTGTGTGTGTGTGTGTTTGGGGGGGTTAGGAGTGTGTGTGTATGTATGTTTGGGGGTATAAGTGTGTGTGTGTGTTTGGGGGTATGAGTGTGTGTGTGTGTTTGGGGGTATGAGTGTGTGTGTGTGTTTGCGGGGCGGGGGGGTGATGAGTGTGTGTGTATTTGTGTTTGGGGGCTATGACACTCATGTGTGTGTTTGGGGATATGAGTGTGTGTGTGTGTGTCGGTGTGGGGGTCTGAGTTGCTGTGTGTGTGTGTGTTTGGGGGTATGAATGTGTTTGTGTGTTTGTGGGGGTGTATGAATGTGTGTGTGTCTGGGGGGTATGACTGTGTGTGTGTGTGTGTGTGTTTTTGGGTGTATGAGTGTGTGAGAGTGTTTGAGGGGTACGAATGTATGTGTGTTTGGGGGGTATGTGTGTGTGTGTGTGTGTGTGTTTGTGTTCAGGGAGGTATGAGTGTGTGTGTGTGTTTGGGGGGTATGAGTGTGTGTGTATTTGGGGGGTATGAGTGTGTGTGTGTGCGTTTGGGGGGTATGAGTGTGTGTGTGTGCTGGGGGATATAAGTGTGTGTGTGTGTGTGTGTGCTTTGGGGGGTATGAGTGTGTCTGTGTGTTTGGGGGAT